>NW_017326151.1:0-243 GCF_000935625.1 Nanorana parkeri | reverse complement strand
GCCATTCTGCATTGCTGTAAATATGGATGCACCAATATCCATGGCCAAAACTGTGGGGCAGTGGGGGCAAGTGCCACAGACGCTGCATTATGGGTGGGTTCCGCAAGCAGGGTAACTACCCCCCGAGCCTGGGGGAGAGGGGACGGGACCGGATCGAACTGTGCGTTCCACCACCCACCCCTGCCTTATGCGCGCAGGTCCACAATCATTGGAGGAGGCATTTTTCGAAAGATTCGGTTGCTG
>NW_017326150.1:0-243 GCF_000935625.1 Nanorana parkeri | reverse complement strand
TCTATTCTCCATCTACACCTCCTCCCTCTGTCCTCGGACCCAGGGGCGGACTGGGCCGGGGGGCAGGGCCTCTCTGATGCCACCGCGAACGGCCCCTTGACCACCGGCCGCTGCCACCTGCACCCGGCCGCCCGCCCTCCGCATCCGACGCGGCTCTGTGAATGCTGCTGCCGCTGCTCCTCAAGGAGGTGCTCGGGAGGCACCAGCAGGGGGCGCTCTAACATGCCGCGTCTACCTGGTACA
>NW_017326149.1:0-243 GCF_000935625.1 Nanorana parkeri | reverse complement strand
CAGTTCTGTCAATCATGGAGGCTCAGCATCGCATGTGGGCGTTACCTAGGGTGGTCTGCGTGCAAATAGGAGCGCCCACTTTTACAGACTGACCCATCAAGGCATTTTCACATTTGCATAACTCCTCCCAAGATCCCGCCCACTTCTTGCACCAGGGCTTAGGGGGGCTCTTGAGGAGTACTGAGGCAGGGCGCTGTGATGCTTTCAGGAAGCCATGTACAGCACCCTGCCGGCCCCTCCCAC
>NW_017326148.1:0-243 GCF_000935625.1 Nanorana parkeri | reverse complement strand
GGAAGTGCACAATCGCAATTACTGTACAACTGTCCGAATTTAGTTAAATAAGCAGACTAGAAAACTTTTGTCGAAACAGATGAAAATCAATGGATTAGTGGCATTTTTGTACAACAAAAATCGCAACACGAGCACTGCACATACGCAAACGAAAATCTGCTGTTGCACAACGAAATTCGGCCAGGTAGTATTGCTGACAGAAGATAATCAAAATCTACATTGGTCTGTGCATGATGGGGTATT
>NW_017326147.1:0-243 GCF_000935625.1 Nanorana parkeri | reverse complement strand
AGGCCAGCAGACTGAGAGCGATCATCACTAGGGTTGGTTAAGTCCGCAGTTAACCCTTTACACACCAACGTTCACTGCCACCATGTACTTTAACGGAAGTATGCACCGAGCTCAGCAAGTGCTATGACACTTCATTAAACTTAAACAAAACCCATGATAGCGCTGTCCTCTTAGACAGGAATATGAAAGGTTTAAATATACAGTAGCGCTTTTCACAGAGGCAAGGATACTTTAAGTTCTTAT
>NW_017326146.1:0-243 GCF_000935625.1 Nanorana parkeri | reverse complement strand
TCCGCTGTGCCCGGTGCGGCTGGGACCAGCACGGCGACGCTTTCAGTGGAGATCAAAGGGAGATTAGTACACGATTGGAGCTGAAGGATCCAGTTGTAGCTTCAGCTGATCCCTCGGCTCTCTTCGGCCGACTGAGCCCTTCGGTTAAGTCGAATTGAAGGGCTGCTGTACGGGCTATTTACTATAGCCTATACAGCAGCCGTAGGAGGCTGAATGGCTCAACTGAGCCGAAGGCATATGCTT
>NW_017326145.1:0-243 GCF_000935625.1 Nanorana parkeri | reverse complement strand
TATGTTTCGGCGGCCGATATATCGGTGCATCCCTACTATTTTATGTTTAGTGCGTTTCTTAATGGAGCCTTAGCCAGCAGGCGGAGCGCTCACTTCTTTATGTTTGTTAAGATGTTATCTCCCAACAGCCTTGAGAAAATGTCTGTTTATAGAGTTCAATAGCTCAAGCTGCTGTCTGAGGTTTCAGTCAGACAAAGTCAGCCTCATGGCAGGGAACTACTGCTACGCTGTCGCTTTTAAAAA
>NW_017326144.1:0-243 GCF_000935625.1 Nanorana parkeri | reverse complement strand
AAACGATGTCTGCGTTTTTATTCCACAGTTGTGGATTTCACGTCAGCGGATTGGAAGGTCACCGCCCCTACCTGGGGTCACCACCAGCCAGGTTGGTGAGAAGGAGACGCCACTCTCCGTCCTTTAAGTACCCCACCGATAGGGAAGCTGTGGCGCTCTTGCGGACTCTGTGCTCCATTCGTGTGCGCTTATGCGTACGGTTTTGGCTTTGGCCTTGGTGTCTCCGACCCTGACGGAGTGGGC
>NW_017326143.1:0-243 GCF_000935625.1 Nanorana parkeri | reverse complement strand
TTGGCCCGCAGCTTCACCCCGACACTGACCCTGACCAACATTTTTGCTATTTTGGCTCAAATATCTACATCTAGGTCGGGATAGAAGATACTAAAAATAGCAGCAAACATTCTCCCCACTCTTGTAGTATCTTTATGTCTCTGGCGCAGGCGGCTGCAGGTTAGGAGGGCCGGACAGAAGCCCTGAGATATCTTCAACTCCTCTCACAGGGTCGTGGTGGACCTTTAGGCCAAGACTGGCAAT
>NW_017326142.1:0-243 GCF_000935625.1 Nanorana parkeri | reverse complement strand
CCAATATATCTGCCCCCCTCCTAATACATCCGACCCCTCCCAGAAGATTGGAATATCATTAGGACACAAATATAAAGCAGGAAGCACCACCCACCGAGACAATGTCGGCTATGCAGCGGTTCAGGTTTCCCTTATCATCCTTGATGGTGATTGGACGATCTTCCTTAATGCGCTCCATAGCCAATGGGCAGTCCAGCTGAGAGGAGAGATTTACAATATTACACAGCAAAGTATAATGGTGGT
>NW_017326140.1:0-243 GCF_000935625.1 Nanorana parkeri | reverse complement strand
ACACAAGGTGTCAAGAATCTATAATATACTTCTGGAATCAACTGACAGCTCGGGTATACTATAGATATGCAATATTTGTAGAGAAATAGAGACCATGGATGGCCTTTCTCGGCTCAACAGAGATTCAAAAATACTTATAAGGAACTAGTGTACTGTTTGCTTCTCCATCCCTCCCCTTTTTTTTTTTGTTGTCTTTGTTTTTTTTTGCTTTTACTATGTGCTTGTTTGGACCGCTTCCGCGTA
>NW_017326139.1:0-243 GCF_000935625.1 Nanorana parkeri | reverse complement strand
TTTTCCAACTGACACCAGATGCGGACGTGGTTCCCACGCCAGTGCCAGCTTACCATCTGCTAGTACTGGATTAGAGGTACATCAACGTGACGCTGCCAAGCTTATTGCCAATTCACTTGCCAGCAATACAGGCAAAGCTTACAAGGTAGCTTGGAATACTTTCAACTTGTTCCGGTCCAAACACTTCACCTCCGATCCCAGCAACATAGCGTATATCTTGGCTTTCATTGCCTTCTGTCATAC
>NW_017326138.1:0-243 GCF_000935625.1 Nanorana parkeri | reverse complement strand
CTTCAGTGGCTAATCTTCTCTGGCTCCAACCCAAACGTAGACCCTACCCACTGAACCCTATCACCGCCTTCTCACTACGCCTCTGGGACTCCTTAAACAAATGCGCGAAGCTAGCCTCACCGCAATTGCCTCTCCTATCTTATCTACGTAATCCTAACTTTCCTCCGGCGCTCTCCGGCCCCTCAAGCTTTGCGATCTGGTTAGACAAAGGACTCACACATATTGGGAAATTGCTGACTCCCG
>NW_017326137.1:0-243 GCF_000935625.1 Nanorana parkeri | reverse complement strand
TGCTTGGAAGACGAATGTCGTGCGACCTTACAGTAGAAGAGAAGTCGCACGCTGCCCATACACCTGCCGATTATCGTATCTTTAGCCTAATGAGGTGACTGCCAGCTAGAGGTGACTGCCAGCTAGGGTTGCCACCTCTTCTTTCAGTGAAACACTAACATTCTAGCGACGCATGGAAATTTTTGGCAGAGAATGAGTCGTGGATTATTCATATGTAAATAGTGCCACCCATTCATATGTAAA
>NW_017326136.1:0-243 GCF_000935625.1 Nanorana parkeri | reverse complement strand
GGCCCCATAAAATATAAAATACACGACTTTATATATTTTATCATTTCCTATTTAAAATAGATGTAAACCTTAAAAGAATGACAATAGTAACAATGTAACGATGTGTAACAATGACACTGTAAATTGTCATCCATTTTTGTAATTCATTTTAATAATTAATTGTATTTATTTATTTTACTTGTTTCATCCTTAGTTACATTTTAGTGCCTGCTGTCTTTTTTGTTGTTGCAACCACTCCCTGTC
>NW_017326135.1:0-243 GCF_000935625.1 Nanorana parkeri | reverse complement strand
AGTATGTCCTCCACCCCCCTGGGAGGCCAATCCCGGGATCCACCATCGTATCCTCACCTACAAGTCTACATCGGGCCGCCTCATACAGACCGTACACCCTCATGCAGCCTCATGCAGCCCCGTACACCCTCATGCAGCCTCATGCAGCCCCGTACACCCTCATGCAGCCCCTTACACCCTCGTGCAGCCTCGTGCAGCCCCTTACACCCTCGTGCAGCCCCGTACACCCTCGTGCAGCCCCGT
>NW_017326134.1:0-243 GCF_000935625.1 Nanorana parkeri | reverse complement strand
AGGATTATCGGGGGATGGTCGGGGTACATTTAGGATTATCGTGGGATGGTCGGGGTTCTCATTGCCTTTTTTTTTATTTTAGCCTTGAAGAGAAGGCGGAGCCTCCACCACAGGCTGATAATGGAGCCGGATGGAGATGTGTCATTCTGTAACTTGTGGAGAGAGTTGTGACATCTGGAGCTGTGCGGGGCTCTGGTACCAACAGATGGGGGCGGGGTGTATATAGTACTCTGACTGGGCACT
>NW_017326133.1:0-243 GCF_000935625.1 Nanorana parkeri | reverse complement strand
AGCCTACAACCTGGTGAGAATCCGTGAGGGGGATGAGTGGAGGACGGCGTTCCGTACCCGTTTTGGGCACTTTGAGTACTCAGTAATGCCCTTCGGGCTATGTAACGCCCCGGCAACTTTCCAACATCTGGTCAATGACGTGTTCCGGGATTTTTTGGATCTGTTTATGATCGTGTATCGGGACGATATCCTGATCTTCTCTTCATCTCTGGAATCCCATCAGGAGCATGTGCGGCTAGTCCT
>NW_017326132.1:0-243 GCF_000935625.1 Nanorana parkeri | reverse complement strand
TCTAGCAAAGTAGTACGTCGAGCAAGCTACTTAGGAACTGTCCATAGACTTGGAGATCTAGCTTCCTGCTATAACCTTCCAAACCTCTGGCAATCCTGCTACAACCCTTCCATACCTTTTGCAATCCTCCTACAGCCGCGGACCTCTTGCACTACCTCCCTGGGATTCCTGGCAGCGTGGATACAGCTTCCCTTCCACTGAATGGACATTTCACCTAACAGCAAGTAGCCATTAGCAATTACT
>NW_017326131.1:0-243 GCF_000935625.1 Nanorana parkeri | reverse complement strand
TTCTGTTCATGTTGTACAACATAGAAATGTCTTTCCACCTCCAAGAAATGGCAAGGAATCACATCCTTTGTATTCTCAAGCCTGAATAAACTACACTGGATACTAGTCTTCATGGTGAGTTGTATTCCAGAATCCTGCTGCACTCCTTGCCGGGGATCCCTGTCAGCGTGGGTACTCAAAGTGACCACGGATGGAGCAGCCAATACTGTAACTTGTTAAAGATGTCACCAGCACACCATATTG
>NW_017326130.1:0-243 GCF_000935625.1 Nanorana parkeri | reverse complement strand
CTGCTATATGTCTGTAGAATGATGCAAAGGCATATCCCTAAGAACTGCTTCCTCTGAGGTTAGTCCTTTAGTGTACGGTCAGCCACTTACCTTATGCGCTTAGTGCTCTAAGTAGAAATATTCCACTATGCTGCCAACAAAATATGATGTCTTGCACTCTCAGCCTCACTCTACATGAAGATTTTCCAGCTCACAGGACAACAATCTAAGCACCAGCAGACTAACAGGGTTATTCACAAAGCT
>NW_017326129.1:0-243 GCF_000935625.1 Nanorana parkeri | reverse complement strand
GTAAACAGCCAGCGATGGCTGTTTACATACAAGTGGTCCGGTGTCTCGAAAGACGACCGATCGCTTGTATGAGGTACCTATCTCTGCGGTCCCCTCCTCACCATACCTGCCGTTGTCGTTAACTGGCATTGTGAATCCGTGCAGGGAGAACGGAGGGAGATCAGTTCACGATCTCCTCCCCGTTCTCTGAATGCAAGAAGTGATATTACATCACTTCCGCATTCAGCTGTCATTCAGCTACAG
>NW_017326128.1:0-243 GCF_000935625.1 Nanorana parkeri | reverse complement strand
ATCTGTAGCGGCTCTGTACTCTGTAAGTGGCGGCGTAGGGAGCCACTGCATCGGCGGCCGGATGATTGTTTTAGCGGGGGCCAGTGACGGACGCAGGCAGGGGCCGCTTTTAAAGGCAGCAGAGAGGCCCCCCGGCCCAGTCCGCCCCTGGCCCAATACTATTTAACCTGTTTATAACGATATTTGGGAGGGGGTCAATAGTCATGTTTCTGTGTTTGCAGATGATACTAAAATCGGGAGGGT
>NW_017326127.1:0-243 GCF_000935625.1 Nanorana parkeri | reverse complement strand
CTGCCAACCCATCCAGTTGCCCAGGACTGTTGGACCCCTACCGTGTGTTGACTAATCTTTGTCTTCCATCCCTTGCTGTGCCCGTGACTGCTGCCTCCTGAACTGCTACCTACTATTGCTGCCCTATGAACATATGCCCTAGGGTTTCTGCCCTGTGAATTGCTGCCTATGAACTGCTGCTTGTGAACTGTTACTCACTGTTCTTTCTGCTGATCCCTGGTTGAGCCTGGGGTGCCCTGTGAT
>NW_017326126.1:0-243 GCF_000935625.1 Nanorana parkeri | reverse complement strand
TACCGTGTCTGCAGTCTCTGACCCTCTCCCGTAGTATGCCTTCAGTCTCTGACCCTCTCCCGTAGTATGCCTGCAGTCTCACTTTTTTTTTTTACTTTTGCTGCTTCAGATTAGTTTTTTGTTGAGAAATTCCATTTCTGGTTTATCTTTGACTCTCGGACAGACCTCGACTTAATGAATATGAGCGGCCCAGGCCCTGGAATCCAAACCATAACATCCCCCCCCCACCATGCTTCACAGTTG
>NW_017326125.1:0-243 GCF_000935625.1 Nanorana parkeri | reverse complement strand
GATTTATGTGAGTGAATGTTACCAGCTGCAACAAAACTTTGATGAAAAAATATATTTATTTTAATAAAACCACTTTCTTTTAACATACTGCGCAATGGAAGCCCCTCTTTTTGTCTCCTCTGAAATCCTGTGGGAGACTATCACTGAGTATAAAGAGGAGATTAACAGCAAAAAATCAGTGATAAGGAGACTGGACCCCACGTAGGGTTGCCACCTGTCCAGGATTCACTCGGACAGTCCGGG
>NW_017326124.1:0-243 GCF_000935625.1 Nanorana parkeri | reverse complement strand
TTGACGTTCTGGCGGGCTGGGCAGACTGGTTGTGACCCGCGCAGCCCTTTCACCCCTGCTACCCCACACTTGTTTTGGCTTGGCTCTGGCTCCTTCAAACGTGACTTTCAGGGACTTCTACACTGAAATAAATACCGCATGCTTTCATGTGCGTCCAGCCAAAACCTGCCGAGAATCCGCCTACTGTAGGACTGGTGCGGCCTGCTAGACGTCTGAGCGTGATCCAAGAGTCATTCTTTCCTG
>NW_017326123.1:0-243 GCF_000935625.1 Nanorana parkeri | reverse complement strand
CTTTACATAACGAGCGGTATCCTGTTATAATCTTGTCGACTATTTCGTCCGATGGTATATCCCCACTCCACCTGGACAGGTTGGATAAGTCCAAGGGAGGTGAGGAGATGCGTCTCAGGTGAGAGTATATATCGGAGATAGTTACCTTGGTGGTTGGAAGAATTTTGTCAGCTAGGGAGGTGGACAAGCTGATAACGTCCAAGGGGCTCAACTTTCTAATGTGGGTGGTGGCCTGCATATAGT
>NW_017326122.1:0-243 GCF_000935625.1 Nanorana parkeri | reverse complement strand
TCTTACCTTCTCTTCCTGGGTTCTCCCCTAAGAGGTGTAAAACCTGTTCACTTTGATGGCACACTAAATGTGAATTCTTGCCACAGGACTACAGGTGAGACACCTGTTTGCTCTTAAAGTTACACACCATAGAATATGATTTTGCATTCATTATGTTTGTATTGTTCCTTGAGTAACTCCTATTTTGGAGCACTGTGAACCTATTGTCTATGTCTACTTTGTTTTAAACAATAAAAATATTGA
>NW_017326121.1:0-243 GCF_000935625.1 Nanorana parkeri | reverse complement strand
GCAAATATGGTTATCACCCATATGGTTATGCAGGTCCATCGTGAAACACGGTGCGAGATAAACTCCCGATGAAACATTGGCTTTGCCACAGACAGAACTCGACTGAGATTTAAAGCAATGAGAATGAAAATGCTAGCATACATGTTGACACTGAAAAGAAAGAGAAATATCTTACACACGTGCTTTCCGTAGGGCCAGTGGCCCTTTAATACAGCAAAAGCATGGAGAGGCAATAAGAGGAGG
>NW_017326120.1:0-243 GCF_000935625.1 Nanorana parkeri | reverse complement strand
TTGGCTTAATATCAGCCTCTTGCAATCCCCAGTACAGCAGAGCTTAGACTGTGAAAAGGAGAAGCAGCACAAAAACCAAAGCAGTAATGCTAATGTCCTAGCAGAGCTCATCAGTCACAGGCAGAGGGAGGAACAAGACCTGTAAGTGTAACTTAACCACTTGCGGACCAGCTGCTGTGTTAAAGGGCTGATCCATTGGTGCATAACTAAATGTGCCGAGCTAAAACAATGATCAGATATAAA
>NW_017326119.1:0-243 GCF_000935625.1 Nanorana parkeri | reverse complement strand
TTTTTTTTTTTAAATGGCTTTTGTTTAAGTTGGAGTTTTATTATTTTAGGGGGTATATTGGTTTATTATTTATTTTATTTTGATAGGGCCTTTATAAAAGTAGGCTTTGTTTCAGGGATGGTATTTTGGAGTTTTCATTTCTTTTTGGAAATTTTTACTTGCAAACTATATAAATCTACATGTATTCCACTGCTCAACAAATGTGTACTAACATCTGTAATATACATGAAGAGAATATAGAAG
>NW_017326118.1:0-243 GCF_000935625.1 Nanorana parkeri | reverse complement strand
GGACCACCCTCCTGAAGACAGGGACCACCCTCCTGAAGACAAGGACCACCCTCCTGAAGACAGGGACCATCACCCTACGGATGGCGTCTCTCTGGGGTCTGTCCCTTCCGGGGTCTTTCCTCTATACAGCAGGATGACAGGTCCACTTTATCTGCCCCATGAAATGCCCCATGTTCTCTCGGCACTCTCTGATACATGTGCTCATGTTCTCTCTGCACTCTCTGATTCATGTGTCCGTGTTCT
>NW_017326117.1:0-243 GCF_000935625.1 Nanorana parkeri | reverse complement strand
TTGAGCTGGTTGCTGTAAATCAGTGCCTTAACTGAACTCCTATGTTGATTCCATGAAATTTTGACTCCAGATCGTAGGACAATATGAAGGAAGAAAAGATCTTCTATACTGGATCAGTGTAGAGTAGTTTGATATCCTCTTTCCCAGACGAAGATTCAAAGATCCAAGGTGGTGTTATCGTCAGGTATAACTGAAGCTATACTAATGGCTGTAATGGGTTCAGGAGATAACCTTATCTCGGCT
>NW_017326116.1:0-243 GCF_000935625.1 Nanorana parkeri | reverse complement strand
TGCGGCCGCCCAAGCAGTTTCGGATTTTCGGACGGGAGCGCTTGGCGAAGACAGGGGGAAGTTTAAACCGCTTTTAAAGCGGGGTTTTTTTGAACTTTTTGCCTATATCTATAGTAGATATATGCAAAAAAATGTGAGGGTTTAGAATCCCTTTAATGCAGCAGAGAGAGCTCTGTGGCTGGGGGAGAGCCAGTCATGTGATTTTGACAGGTCACATGACTGTGCTCTCCTCCCATTTTTTTT
>NW_017326115.1:0-243 GCF_000935625.1 Nanorana parkeri | reverse complement strand
TTTCACTGTTTGCTGTCAGGGGAGGAAAGGATATGTATACTAAAGGTCTTATTCAGACAAGCTACACTTAAAGGATTTATTGGTAGATGGATGAGTGGGTAGAAGGATGGATGGATGGATAGATGAATGGATGTAATTGACTGGATGTGCAGGCACAATGAAGTGGATAGTCTTTTTTTAAACGCATAAGTTACCCAACATGCCAAGTGTACTGAAACAAAGTCTTGGTTAGAGTCTGGTAAA
>NW_017326114.1:0-243 GCF_000935625.1 Nanorana parkeri | reverse complement strand
TCCGATACGGCTCCTCGTGATGTAATCTGCAGATTCCACTATTTTGCAGACAAAGAAGAAGTGTTCAAGAAACTAAGGGGGTTATCTTCTGTGGATTTCGATGGTGCGCAACTCCATATCTTCCCAGACCTGGCCCGGGAAACCTTGGAACGTCGCAGGGCCCTGCGTCCGCTCCTAGACGGCCTTCGACAAGCAGACATTAATTACCGATGGGGATTCCCCTCTTGCCTGATCGCTAAAAAT
>NW_017326113.1:0-243 GCF_000935625.1 Nanorana parkeri | reverse complement strand
TGTGACAGCTGAGAGGGGAAGGCTGCGAGTGCAGCTCTCACCTTTCACTGTTTACACGGAGCAGAGCGGAGAACAGATGTTCTCTGCTCCCCGCTCTCCATCCTCAGGATCTCCGGCCGGCGAAGCAATATACTCGGCGGTGGAGGGAGGACGGCGCCAGCGAGGAGAGAGGTAGGCGCAGAGGGGAGGCGGGGGGAGGATGGACCTGCAGGCTGCATACAAGTGGTCTCGGCGACATCGCCG
>NW_017326112.1:0-243 GCF_000935625.1 Nanorana parkeri | reverse complement strand
GGTTTAGGTTAAAAAATCTGAGGGTTTAATGTCACTTTAAGGACATATCTAAAAAATCAGTTAATCTGACATTCAACAAACATTCACTGCAGGAGAATTTTCCAAAAAACATGTATTTTAATTCACTTCCAGTAAATATTTGGGGAAAGTCCTTCCCTGCATTATACATATAATATCCCCCGTAGTATATTCTTATACAGGATACAATCTCTTCCTGTCTGTCTCTTCTTCTGTCTGTGTTGA
>NW_017326111.1:0-243 GCF_000935625.1 Nanorana parkeri | reverse complement strand
GGCCAGAAAGCCGGCTCCATGCTTCCTCGTCACTTGGTTACGAGGGAGTATGGAGAAGGCTGCCCCGCTAATCGGGAAGCTGGGTGGCGAGCTGGGTGGGTGCATCAATTGCAGAACATACAAATACAAAGATCATGTGGCAATAAAAAACAAAACAAAAATACACATTGGAATGAAATTATCACATAAAATAAAATTATGAACATAAAATAGTACACTTCATAAAAAATAGTAAACATTAAA
>NW_017326110.1:0-243 GCF_000935625.1 Nanorana parkeri | reverse complement strand
AAATTAGGACCCGGTGACTGCCAGATGACCCCGCTCGGAGCCACAAGGAGAAGGAGAGATCCACGCCGGTACTTGACAAGGAGACATTAGAAGGGGTTGTTGGAAAACCAGAACTTAAAATACCTTTTTAACAAGCAGACCCTCTTGGGGAATTGTCAGTGAATGTTTGGAGGACTGCCGGACAGATTAATCAAGTGTCACTGAGAGGGAAGTTGCCCTTTCTTAAGTGCTGTTTGTGGGATA
>NW_017326109.1:0-243 GCF_000935625.1 Nanorana parkeri | reverse complement strand
CTTTCCTAAGTCCTGTTCTTCTATTTATTTGGGAGACGACCCAAATAAACTTTTTGTTATTTATTTCTATTCTCACATGAAGAAAAAAATTAAAAAACAACAGTGTTTCTCTCCTTGGCGGCCAGGAGCAGGAGGTCCCGGAGCACCAGGAAGAGTTAGCTGTATGTAGATTAGTGTCCCTTGTTACTTAGCAGGTAATCAGGGATCACGGCTGGCTCCGCTCAGCTGTCAGAAGCAGGATGT
>NW_017326108.1:0-243 GCF_000935625.1 Nanorana parkeri | reverse complement strand
TGGCTTGACTGCCATGTTATCCACCTGTGATTCCTCCGCCTGAGCAGACTCTGTACGTTGCTCACTACTCCCAGGTTACCTTTTATGGCCAAACAGGAGAGCATCATCGGAGAGACCCAGATAGGAGTTTCCTGTCTCTGAGTGATGTTGTCACCCCACCAACTATACAAACCACTCAGTCCAGTCTGACCTTGCCCTAACATGGTCTTACCTGCTAGTGCATTCCTGCTGCTTTGAGTATTC
>NW_017326107.1:0-243 GCF_000935625.1 Nanorana parkeri | reverse complement strand
GGGTGAGCCCCGGAATCTGAATAATAAAACTGGAAGATCCTTTTTATAAGGAGGATTGATCACCGAGGTTATTAGATTTGTATTGATCGATATCACTTTGTATCTGTAACATTGTATTATGTTCATCACACGGGGGTTTCTCTACACGTTTGTTGTATATGTGAGTGCTGCATAGTTATTATTATTATATCATTATGTTTGGATGTGTGCAGGGGCGTAACTAGAAATCACAGGGCCCCATAG
>NW_017326106.1:0-243 GCF_000935625.1 Nanorana parkeri | reverse complement strand
TGAATAAGCCTGACAGTACACAGGTCAGTATGTACCGCAGTTCAGAGGTCAGGGTGTGACGCAGAGCGCAGTGGTCAGGATGTGACGCCGAATGCAGTGGTCAGGGTGTGATGCAGAGATCAGGGTGTGACGCCAAGTGCAGAGGTCAGGATGTGGAGCAGAGCACTGAGGTCAATGTGTGTCACAGAGGTCAGGGTGTGACCAGAGCACAGTGGTCAGGGTGTGACACAGAGGTCAGGGTGT
>NW_017326105.1:0-243 GCF_000935625.1 Nanorana parkeri | reverse complement strand
CTTGAGGTCATGGACGTCGAGCTGGATGGAGGTCCTTGCCGTCCCTTCTGCCGAGAAAATATGGAAGCTGTAGGTCGTGTTGGTGTAGTAGTAGTAGTTACCTGTGTTGGTGTTATCACACCGCCCACTTTCCCCTCAGCAGCAATTCGGGATAGGGTCAAAATGTCTGTCTGCTCCATGCCCGCTGGGGCTGGAGTGACGTCTGTGATGACTGGGTCGTCATCGTCACACTCTTCATCATCA
>NW_017326104.1:0-243 GCF_000935625.1 Nanorana parkeri | reverse complement strand
CGGTTTCTGGCTATCAGCCGTCATCAGCCAGGATAGCTTGACTCCAGTGGCGTAGTGAGCACGGGACCCACGTCTGGGCATCCCCTTCCCACATAGGGCGAACAGCAAAACACACAAGATGATGGACGGAATGCTGCACAATGGCAAGACACTCACCCCCAGTCACAGATCTGGGTTTAATCCATCGTTATTTTGCTCACCACGCCACCCCAGTTCAGACATGGCCATATGCAAATCAGTCTG
>NW_017326103.1:0-243 GCF_000935625.1 Nanorana parkeri | reverse complement strand
TGAGAAAATGGCATAGGGAAATAACCATGTAATTTCTTAACTCTATCAACATGAATATAACTGAGGATATGTCATATTCTACGCCCCATTGGGGCGGCACACTTACAACCATCGCAAGACAAAAGTCTTGCGATGGTTGTAAGGTCTATAGCCAGCTTTATTCCTTTTTTTAAAAACAATGATACACCGTGTTACAGCCTTTCAAAGATCATTTTACACAGAGGATTTTGTTGTAACAATACA
>NW_017326102.1:0-243 GCF_000935625.1 Nanorana parkeri | reverse complement strand
CCTCACACTGTGGAAGCCCGGGGATTGGATACGGTCATAGTGTGTGCGGGGCCCCCATAGTGTGTGCGGGGCCCCGTGGTATGAATGAAGAACGGAATGAGTGCCGTGTACAACGTTGTCTTTTTATTCACATTCTAGGAAGCTCACCGACGGCGATACTTCATTTTCGTACGTTAATAAAGTTTATATATTTGAGGACGGAGTATGTTCGCTGTGACCCCAGTTATGAATAAACAGGAAGTG
>NW_017326101.1:0-243 GCF_000935625.1 Nanorana parkeri | reverse complement strand
TACATTTCTAATCCAATTTTGGTTGTTTATGGCCCTGTTGGCCCCATGTTCAGGTACTCTTTCCCTCGACTGGGAATTAGCAAGTTATTCTACTCATACGTCTTCCATTTAAGCACACCACACGGATCTCTCTGTTGGGTGTACTCGGTACCATGGTTACCGTGTACTCTTCCATTGTTGTTATTGACACACCAACACCTTACCTTGTTGATAACATTTGCTCCAATGCTCTACGTGAAAGTA
>NW_017326100.1:0-243 GCF_000935625.1 Nanorana parkeri | reverse complement strand
TTTTTTATACACAGTCTACATGATAGAATTGACATCAATAATATGGGTCCCACTTGCTTTTAATCTCTTGAATAAAATTCGCTTTTAATCTTTTTAATCTCTTGAATAAAATTTGCTTGGTATGTTTAACTTTTAAATTCGTTTAAATTCGTTTAAATTTGTTTGCTTCTCATTTTTACTCCTCGGTTATTGGATTGCTAGCAAGATATGATCCGCTGGCTCAGAACAAGATGCCACTCGAGA
>NW_017326099.1:0-243 GCF_000935625.1 Nanorana parkeri | reverse complement strand
CCCCTGTTGCTCCACACGTACCGCTCCGCCTCTCCCAGCTCATAGCTCTCTCCCGCTGCTGCCTGCTAAGACGCTGCCCGCCAAGATGATCACGTCGTTGCAGGGAGACTGCAGCGAGGGGGAACAGAAGCTGCCGGCAGTCCCAAGATCTCAGAAGAAAGTAAACCTGTTTGAAGAGTGTGCAGGAAAGACTACCTGCAAACCCCCCCATGCTGTATAAAATGTATTAATCAGATTTGTTGT
>NW_017326098.1:0-243 GCF_000935625.1 Nanorana parkeri | reverse complement strand
TTCTTACTTTACAGCATTTTTCACACCTGCCCAAAACATTTTGCACAGTACTACATATGTAAACAGCACAGCACAGCTGATTGGTTTGTAATGCTAGCCACCCTCTTGCAATAGAGTTGTACTATACAGTGGAGTTCAAGAGGTTGCTAATGTGTCAAATACAATTACTTACACTGGCTGAATTGAAAAAAAACCTTTAATGATTTAAACCAGGGCTCAAAATTTCAAGTCCTGAGCTACTAG
>NW_017326097.1:0-243 GCF_000935625.1 Nanorana parkeri | reverse complement strand
AGCTAAAAATAAAGTGACACACTACCCTCTTGGGAGCCGGCTGTCAGTCATCACTCTATTTATTAAGCCATTGTGCTTTGTATGACAAAGTGTCTTTAACTGTAGTTGCTGGGGACTGGGTACACAGCTGTCAGTCACAGCTCCCTATAAATCATAGGTTTTAGAGTTTCACTATAGTGTTAGTAGCAGAGAATATGAAATGACATCCCATGGTAATTTAAAACATTAATGCTGCAACTGGTC
>NW_017326096.1:0-243 GCF_000935625.1 Nanorana parkeri | reverse complement strand
CCCGCTTGAACAAGGCCACTCTTATCCCGGTTGAGGATTCATCGTCCTTTAAGGACCCCACTGATCGGAAGGCGGTTTCCCGCACATTGTTTTCCGTGTCTGGGGCTCTGATGCGCCCTGTCCTGGCGTCTGCCCTGGTTTCGCAGACCCTGACTGAATGGGCGAAGATGCTTCATCAGGGGCCGGTGATTAGTTTCTGCAGGCAGGTCCTGGGTCTCATGGTGGCCTCCTTCGAGGCGGTGC
>NW_017326095.1:0-243 GCF_000935625.1 Nanorana parkeri | reverse complement strand
TCTACATTTAGCCCTGCTTTGCACAAGCAGAGCTAAAGGTAGAATAGGAGAAATCACTTGTTTCTTTACAAGAGAACACTTGTAATTAGACTCCCGGGCCGTCCCTCTCCCTCCCCTGCACCCACCTCCCTCCATTCTGCGTCCTCCCGGCTCCGTCTCCTGGCTCCATCTTCGCCGCCGTCTTCAGTATGGAGAACGGTGCGCAGAGCGGCAGGGTTAAAAGTAACCCTACCGCTCCGTGTA
>NW_017326094.1:0-244 GCF_000935625.1 Nanorana parkeri | reverse complement strand
CCTGTCAGTGGGCCCCCCTAGCCTTGGGCCCTGGGGCGGCCACACCGGCTGCACCGGCGATAGTTCCGCCGCTTGTCACTTGCACTGCTGAATTAAGACTACATCTCCCAATACAATTTGTGCCAGCATACAGTACTTTGCATGCCTGCCCACCAACACAAGTGGCCACTAAGTGCACTGGCAAGTTTCTTTGTAGTTCCCATCGGCTGCGCGCAGAGGAGGACGATTATATTACACACGCCTT
>NW_017326093.1:0-244 GCF_000935625.1 Nanorana parkeri | reverse complement strand
TTAATTCAGCGGGGGGGGCACACGGGGGGGCAAAGCATAAACCAGGGGGGCAATTGCCCCCCTGTAGTGACGCCTATGAGTACGAGTGACATCTCTTGGACATTTCTGTGATAACGCGGCACCATCTGCAGGTCATACCAGCACCCATCTATCTTATGGGATTCCGTTCAGGAGTGCTGTGGATTACACATTACTGATGCTGTTGTTCATTGATTGGCTCAAGATTTTGTACAAAGGGGCTGAA
>NW_017326092.1:0-244 GCF_000935625.1 Nanorana parkeri | reverse complement strand
ATTTTGAAATATGAGCAATAAGGGGCCTGACCTGGAAAAGAGGTGATAAAAATTAAGGCAAGAATCCCAAAATCGTAACCCACGAGGCAGAAAGATAAGACAAAGCTGAAAAAGGGGGTCGGTCAACTGGAAGAATTCATGGAATATTAGATAAGGGAATGGGTGTAATGTCTCCCTACAAAACTACTCCTAACTTTTTATGGCTTGCATGGAACCAATGCAGGAGTCTAGATAGTTACATAGT
>NW_017326091.1:0-244 GCF_000935625.1 Nanorana parkeri | reverse complement strand
AGTTTCAAAAAAGTTTTGTTTTCGGTTATATAGATCCGTGCACGTTAGATCCGCAAGGTGCAGGCTAAGCTTGCGTCTAGATGACATAAGAGCGTCAAAAGTGTCAGGAGTGGGGGACAGCTCATAGCTAGAGAGGCAATCCGCCTCCGCAGCTTGTAGTTCATCCGTGCGTGCTGAGTCCTTTTTTATTGCCTTCTGGAGGAACATGTAGTCTCCTCTCATACATGCCTTGAATGCATCCCAC
>NW_017326090.1:0-244 GCF_000935625.1 Nanorana parkeri | reverse complement strand
CATTTTCTGGACCAGATCTGGAACGCAGTGCATTTTTGATCACGATTTTGCAGTGTTTGGAATATTATTATTTTTTTGGCTTAAAATGGTCTTACAGGTAGGTTCCAGTGCATTTGTATGCGCAGTGGCGGCTCTAGAGTTTGCGAGGCCTTAGGCAAAACTTAAACATGAGGCCCAACTTAGGCCCATAATGGAAAAAAATTCAAGCGATAAAAATGAAAGGTATGAAACGTATATATTAGGA
>NW_017326089.1:0-244 GCF_000935625.1 Nanorana parkeri | reverse complement strand
GAAGTGGCTCAGTGGATGGGCGGAGTAGACATCAGGAAGTGAGAGTGGCTCAGTGGATGGGCGGAGTAGACATCAGGAAGTGGGAGTGGCTCAGTAGATGGGCGGAGTAGACGTCAGTACAATGATACTACCAATGCAGCACTGTCTCCATGTGACCTATCACAGGTCTCGGCTCTTGCGGGACAAACACACGG
Source organism: Nanorana parkeri (assembly GCF_000935625.1). NCBI lineage: Eukaryota > Metazoa > Chordata > Amphibia > Anura > Dicroglossidae > Nanorana > Nanorana parkeri. The sequence continues at coordinate 50 of NW_017326089.1, read as the reverse complement.
AAACGCGTCGGGTGGATTTTGTACCATTTATTATTTTACATGTAAATTCT
>NW_017326088.1:0-244 GCF_000935625.1 Nanorana parkeri | reverse complement strand
AAGCTATAGAAATCATGTACTATACAGTATTGGAACATGAAATACAATAAATAACTTCTATCAACTTTTTTTTTGAAAAAGCCTATTTTCAAAAATAATAGTTGTTACTATTCTAGCCACAGAAAATTTGCAGTGGGTGAAATAGACAACCTGGTGCTGGTATAGTTATATGTATTAGCAATAACAAAAAAATACTCTACAACTTTTTCTAACTCATTTTTGATGTTTTTATTATAACATAAAT
>NW_017326087.1:0-244 GCF_000935625.1 Nanorana parkeri | reverse complement strand
AGAGATGCTTTGGGGATCTACAGCTGAGTGATGCCCAAATAAGCTAGACTTTTCTTAATAGGGTACTTGAGTCCTAAGTTTAGTGTCACTTTAGAGTGAACCCTAATGTAAGCGATCAAGATGGAACTATCATAATCACTTCACTGTTTCAATTGCATGCAACATGAACAGTGTAAGCTACAGGACTGCTGTTACTGACATGCAAATGTTGACTTTGTCAAAAGTCAGCAGTAACGTAAAAGTA
>NW_017326086.1:0-244 GCF_000935625.1 Nanorana parkeri | reverse complement strand
GTATCCTGACGAAAAAAGAATATAAATATCTTTTACCCTCAATGGGAAAAATACCAGTAATATGCATACTGCCAAAAATACATAAGAATGCAGAAAACCCACCGGGAAGACCAATAATAAGCGGCATTGATTCGATCTTGGCACGCTTGGGGGAGTATATAGACTGGTTCCCACAGCCGCTAGTAAAGGGCACTAAAGCCTACCTGAGAGATAGTGGAGACATCATAAAGAACCTATCAAATAT
>NW_017326085.1:0-244 GCF_000935625.1 Nanorana parkeri | reverse complement strand
TGTGTGTGTGTGTGTGGGAGTGAATTATTTTATATGTGCAGGAGTAGTATTTATATGTATGGGGGAGTGTATTATTTGATATGTGCAGGGGCAGTATTTATTCATGTGCATGGGGGAGTAGAAGTGCTCCATTCACACCTGTATCTTTATGTGCGATTAGGGATGCCTAATTTGGTGTTTTCCTGCACCAGGAATGCCTAATCTGGCGTTTACAAGCGGCATCTGTCACCCATTCAAGTTAATA
>NW_017326084.1:0-244 GCF_000935625.1 Nanorana parkeri | reverse complement strand
TTTCCCCAGCAGCCCCGGCTTCCGTGTCCACCCCGGAGGTGGGGAGGCGGTGCGCGCGTGTTGCCCCCGGCCAAGAAGAGCTTTCCCAGCAGCACTGGCTTCTATGTCCACCCCGGAGGCGGGGTGTGTGTGTTGCCCCCCGCCTGAGCGGAGCACAGAGCTTTAACCAGCAGCCCCGGTTTCCTTGACCACTCCGGAGGCGGTGGAGGCGGCGTGCGTGCGTTGCCCCCCGCCTGAGCGCAGA
>NW_017326083.1:0-244 GCF_000935625.1 Nanorana parkeri | reverse complement strand
TTTCTAGTTGGGGGACTATAGTGGTATAGTGGTTTGTAGTCTGCCAATTCACTGCAGAAAAAGCCACCGGGCAGTGCTCTCCTAAATTTGGTGCACAGCTTTTCCTGGACGCAGGATAAGACTAGAGTCGATTAATCGCCATGGGCAATGGGCCGTCCATGCAAGGCAAGGAAAGCGAGGCTTCCCACAGTCAGACGGCTGCGCAAGTACATGAAGTCTAGTTTTTGGGGTTTAGGCCATGAAA
>NW_017326082.1:0-244 GCF_000935625.1 Nanorana parkeri | reverse complement strand
CACTCTATGGACTCTAACAACTCACAACTATGTTGGAGAGGATGTGGAAGGCAGGCAACAATGGCACATATATGGTGGCACTGTCCCATTATTAAAAACTACTGGAAAGAGGTGGGCAGGATCATCTCCTCCATACAGGGAACAACCCTGAATTTGGACCCCTGGGTAATTTTATTCCATAATAGTGAGGGGTCACTGCTAAAAAGGTACAAAAAGTCTATTATACCCCACCTGCTGAACTCAG
>NW_017326081.1:0-244 GCF_000935625.1 Nanorana parkeri | reverse complement strand
CTGCATCGGGGATCTAGGCCTAGAATATCAGGGATATTGTGAGCGCAGATAGACACCAGCATCTGTGGTCGGTATGACTCTGGCAGGCCTACTATCCGTATGTTGTTGCGACGGGAACGGTTCTCTAGGTCATCCACCTTGTCCAGTAGAAATTGGACTTGTTTGTCAGTAGCTTTCATTTGAGATGTATAGGTGTCCGCTCCTTCCTCCAGGGACGTTATCCGGGTCTCTGCCTCGGTGATCC
>NW_017326080.1:0-244 GCF_000935625.1 Nanorana parkeri | reverse complement strand
GCCCACACCTTGCTACCTAACTTGGTATCGGCCGAGGTAGAAGACCTTATTATTTCAGATCATGCACCTGTCTTGTTAACAGTTAAGAATATTGGAGCGCCTACTCATCCCACCATTTGGAGGTTTCCCTCGTATTTGACCAAGGATGAGACCTTCCGAGGTAGGCTCAAACAGTGGTGGGATGAGTACGCGTCGGATAACTCTGAACATATGTCTAACCCTGCTTTGTTCTGGGAAACGGCCA
>NW_017326079.1:0-244 GCF_000935625.1 Nanorana parkeri | reverse complement strand
GTCTTTTCTTGTCCTTCCCCATCCTATAACTAGGCAGTGAAAGGAAAAGAAGCAGGCTGAGCAGATCGTTGTCACTCTGGTTTCTTCTGTCAGCATGTTTTTGGTTTGCTATATGAGAACTGCAGCAGGACTGATTGGCTCCATTGAGCTGCTTCTTCTCCTGCTGTACAAGGGTTACAAGAGGCTGATAATAACTCAGATTCCGGTACTTACACTGCTTGCATTTAAAAATCCATTTAATGAC
>NW_017326078.1:0-244 GCF_000935625.1 Nanorana parkeri | reverse complement strand
GGTCTGAAAGCTGGATAGGGGCGGAGACAGTGCACGTCACCGCTCAGTTGCTAGGACCGCCTTGGCGGTCCTTGCAACCGAGCGGCAGCTGCGGGCCTGGGCTGTGATTCAGGGAGTTTGTCTGACCCGCAGTCAGCACTGTACACTGTATATCCAACCCGTCACCTTGTCTAGGCATGCAGAACAGCGAGCCGCTTGTGTATGGACTGAAGAAGATCAGCTGATCCACAGCTTCTGACTGTAC
>NW_017326077.1:0-244 GCF_000935625.1 Nanorana parkeri | reverse complement strand
CCCGGCAACCAGCCGGCTGTCGTCAGCATTGTTCTTTTTGTAATCACCAGTGGCGTATGTGACCCTCATTAGTTTCCATGCATCCATGCTGTCGTCCTACTACGCTACTGTTCATGGCATATATATGCCTTCTGTGAATATGGGGAGGTTCTGCACTTTACGGTCATTACTGTGTCATGATGTAGCCTTAAGTGGCTGAGATGCTCAGGGCATAGTCATCCCGGTGAACCCTACTCTCATACCT
>NW_017326076.1:0-244 GCF_000935625.1 Nanorana parkeri | reverse complement strand
GCACCTGTCTAAAGAGATCAAAGAGCTGGGCCATCGTACCGGTCTTCTCGAGGACAAAGTTGACACTACTATTGGGACTGTTAATTCTCACACGAGCCAGATAGCAGACCTGCAATCCAACCTGGACGCCACTATGCAGAAATTGGAGGATCTGGAGAACAGGTCACGTCGGGGCAACCTTCACATCCGTGGCATTCCTGAAACAGTAGAAGACCTGCAATCGACAGTGACTGCCATGTTTCAG
>NW_017326075.1:0-244 GCF_000935625.1 Nanorana parkeri | reverse complement strand
GTTCCAGCACAGGGGGGCAGTGGTCGGCAGTGCCACGGCGGCAGCAGCTGGAGGATGAAGCACACAGGTCTCAGTCAATCTTTTACAAGTTCAGCGACTTTGTTTCAATCCATAGAACCCGCTGACCTGATGGCCTTATCTACACCTGTCATCTCTGTCTGAGTTTTTGTTTTGAGGTTTTATGGTGATTCCGGGTTGCCAGAGTTTTTTTATTTTCCATTTACCTTTTCTTTATTGCTCTTTC
>NW_017326074.1:0-244 GCF_000935625.1 Nanorana parkeri | reverse complement strand
CTCCTGCTCCCACCTTTCCTTCTCTACCTGATCAAGACCAGTGGCAGGATGCTCTCCCACAAAGAAAGCGACGCAAGGACCCCACCACCCCTCCATAACCACATTGATGTTCCCCGCAAGTTCAGCTCAAGATCGACATACCCCCTCAACAGGACAAAGTACATCCCCTGATGCTTCACTTTATCATCCCCTGCAGTGTACTGGATTATGACCTCGCTTGGAGCACCCCAATGATTGACCAACT
>NW_017326073.1:0-244 GCF_000935625.1 Nanorana parkeri | reverse complement strand
AAGGACTTATATCAATGATCACATTAAAGTAAGGACCCTCATCTCATACTTACGTGGTGAACCGAGATCCTGGGCTAACACCTACATTGAGAACGAAGACCCAATACTCGAGTCCTATCCAGAGTTTGTAGAGGCCATGGACCTCCTCTACGAAGATCCTTGCAAACAAATCACCGCGGAGTCTGCAATACGTAATCTAAAACAGGGCAAAAGACCTGTTGAAGATTACATAGCGGAGTTCCAA
>NW_017326072.1:0-244 GCF_000935625.1 Nanorana parkeri | reverse complement strand
CCTCTAATGGAAATGTCATGATGGCGGTCACCTGAGGGCTAAATAAACATTCCCAACAGGAGAGACAAATATCAAGCTAATCACTTATGACTGTTTCTATTTTCCAGCTACACCGGATGTAAGTCACCAGAACGATATGTGTTTCTGGTTGTGTTGATTGGTGGCGCCGCTCTTGGTAAGTGACTATTAGATGCATACTGACTGTCTTTATAGGCGATAAAGAGATTTGCCTCACTTGTACCTC
>NW_017326071.1:0-244 GCF_000935625.1 Nanorana parkeri | reverse complement strand
TCTCCAACTTCAAAATAAACTTCTCTAAATCTTCGGCCTTAAACATATCCGTCCCTCGGGCTGACATGGACCGCCTGCAGTCCTCCTTTCCGTTTACCTGGTCGACGGACGCCCTGCCCTACCTGGGCACTAATATCGCAGCAGACCCCACAAAGCTCTACGAGCTCAACTTTGCTCCCCTACTCCAGAATACCAAACAAGACTTGTTATCTTGGCACCTCCTGTCACTCTCTTGGTTTGGCCG
>NW_017326070.1:0-244 GCF_000935625.1 Nanorana parkeri | reverse complement strand
TGAGACTCTTCAATGATTTACTGGAAAGGCCCTTAGACTCCCCCATTGAATTTGTACGGGCACACCGGGCGCTTAACCCCAGGCCACGATGGAAGAAGCCCCAAGAGACGTCATCTGCTGCCTGCAGAACTTCCCCCTGAAGGAAGAGCTACTGCAGAAGGCGAGACGCAGAGGTGCCGTGTTCCTTGATGGGGTGGAAGTGAAGTTGTTCCAGGACCTCTCAGTACACACCTTACAACAAAGG
>NW_017326069.1:0-244 GCF_000935625.1 Nanorana parkeri | reverse complement strand
CGAAATCGACATTTGTCTGTGCTTGATGGGCTATTTGAGCTGGAATCAAACAAGGGTTCTTGGCAGCAACGAAAATGTCCAATTCAAAATATATAGGTGTATGGCCAGTCTTAGGGCTTGTTCAGACCAAATGCAGACCGGATCTGCATGAGTTTATGTACATGCAGTGCAGTGTGTTTTGATGCGTTTTTAAGTCTAAAATTGGCTTTCAGTGCGTTCCAGTGCATTTGCATGCGTTTTGGTG
>NW_017326068.1:0-244 GCF_000935625.1 Nanorana parkeri | reverse complement strand
CTAAATGTAAGGCTTCTCATGAGGGTTGGAGGCCCTTTGCTAAAAATTTTGCTTCTCCATGTAGGTGTGGATCTAGAGAAGAAGAAGGAGATGGCGAAGTTGAGAAGCTCCTAAATGTAAGGCTTCTCATGAGGGTTGGAGGCCGTTTGCTGAAAATGTGGTTGTCCATGTAGGTGAGAATCTAGGGAAGAAGAAGGAGATGTAGAAGTTGAGAAGGTCCTAAATGTAAGGTGGCTCATGAGGG
>NW_017326067.1:0-244 GCF_000935625.1 Nanorana parkeri | reverse complement strand
ATGCCAGAGTCAGCTATATAAGCGGCTATGCGGGAGGATCGTGCGCGAGTGAGTTCGGGGGGGTGTCGGGCGAGAGATTGTATAAGGACGAGTAATAGTCACTGAAGGCTGTGGCTATGTCAGTAGGTGTAGTGGACTTGTGGCCCGTTGGTCGGGTAACAGTTGGGATGAAGGTCCGAGCATGGCGTTTGCGGAGTGCTCTTGCTAAGTACTTGCCACATTGATTGCCATACTCATAGAACGT
>NW_017326066.1:0-244 GCF_000935625.1 Nanorana parkeri | reverse complement strand
TGGGGTGTAATAAAGGGACAGAGGGGAGATTGGGGTGTAATTAACGGGCAGAGGGGGGATTGGGGTGTAATAAAGGGACAGAGGGGGAATTGGGGTGTAATAAAGGGACAAAGGGGGTACATTAGAGGTATAGATGGGGAATTGAGGTACAGAGGGGGAGAATACAGGGTACAATAGAGGACAAAGGGGGGATTGTGGTATAATAAAGGATGGCAGTGTCCTCCCCCGTGTCATATGGGGTACA
>NW_017326065.1:0-244 GCF_000935625.1 Nanorana parkeri | reverse complement strand
AAACAGCCATGCTTCGTGTATCATTAACACAAGGGACTTGTTGCACGGATGTCACCCCACTTAAATAAATGGGGCCATTCATTAATTGGGGACTGCATCGTGCAAGATCATGTAGGTCTGCACCACGCCTCAAGGGTGTATTCTCAACAAAAGTAGCTTGTGTTACATACGCCAAAAAAACTAGCCATATAACCATTTGGCCATGGGATGCTGATAATTGTCATAATTACCATTTGACCATCAC
>NW_017326064.1:0-244 GCF_000935625.1 Nanorana parkeri | reverse complement strand
TTAGAGAGATTTCCCCTCACTTCCTGTTCTGCTGACAACTTTTTAGCAGACAGGAAGTGAGGGGAACTCACAGACAGAGATAAAAATAATTTCCTCTACTAGAGTAGAGGGAGGCTAGAGTCCCAGCCAGATTTTTTATATCTGTCTATATCTCTGTTGCAGTGTTCCCTTCACTTCCTGTCTGGCGATTAGTGATGGGCTCCGGCGTGTTCGCAGCTCCCCGTGCCGAGCCCGCCAGGAAGCT
>NW_017326063.1:0-244 GCF_000935625.1 Nanorana parkeri | reverse complement strand
GCCCGTGCCCCTGCTGCACCCCCGGTTGTTACGCCACTGTATCTGCCACCTTGGCAGAGAGGGCTCATACTGTAGATCTCAATAGAGCAAAAGCATGGTGACATCATTGCATTCATTCACATCAGTCCATGGTTTACCTTCTTCATCCCCATAACAGAAGGTCCAAACTCCATACAGATCTGGGGCTGGGGCAAGAGTCTGAAAGAGCCTGTGCATTGCATTTGCGATCCATTGATTGTAGGTG
>NW_017326062.1:0-244 GCF_000935625.1 Nanorana parkeri | reverse complement strand
TTCACACCTGAGACCTTGTAACACTAACGAGTCGCATGACATCGGGGAGGAAAAATGGCTAATTGGGCCCAATTTTGACATTTTCACTTAGTGGGGTACTCATTTTTGTTGCCAGCGGTTTAGACATTTTTTTCTTTTTTTTAAATTCTTGCTTTTTTATTGAGCAGTGTAAATACAAAGGCACAAGGAAGGAGCCAACCGCGGTTCTCAATCATCAACTTACTTATAGGTGGACGCAGCCACC
>NW_017326061.1:0-244 GCF_000935625.1 Nanorana parkeri | reverse complement strand
TAGATAGATAGATAGATAGATAGATAGATAGATATAGATGTATAGATATATATCGCCAATTCTGAAAAAGTTGTGACACTTTAAAATCTACATAAAAACAGAATGTAATGATTTGCAAATATTATAAACCCACATTTTATTTACAATAGAAAAAATATCAAATGTATAAACTGAGAAAATGTACCATTTTAAGAAGAAAATGATAATTTTTAAATTGATGGCAGCAACACGTCTCAAAAAAGTT
>NW_017326060.1:0-244 GCF_000935625.1 Nanorana parkeri | reverse complement strand
TCTGAGAATGTCAAGTTCAACCTGTCTCCCTCCTCGATATTTAGTGTTGGTACTTTTGAATCCTTTAATATTTCTGTATTTTTTTTATATAGTTTGCTGGTTGCATATTGGCATATTTTCCACGTATTGAATATAAGGAAGCATGGTATTTTCCAAAGCTATCTACTATCGTGGAGGGAGAGTGTTGTAACTTGCCATTCATAGTATAGTTACATAGTTACATAGTTACATAGTATTTGAGGTT
>NW_017326059.1:0-244 GCF_000935625.1 Nanorana parkeri | reverse complement strand
ATCCCCTGTGACACAGGCACCATGCTGATCCCGGGCTTGCAGCGGGCACAGCGGAGCCTGAGACCAGCGGGACAACGCAGAGGGGGGACCGCGGAGTGGGTGACACCGATTGTTATCTAATAGAAGCGATGTATGTTAACAGGCATCGCTTCCTGTTTTTAAATATCCGGCATTTTGGGCGTGTCTGAGCGGACGTCTAAAGGCGTCCGCTCAGATCTAGAGAGCTCCTGGCCGGCCGTTTTTT
>NW_017326058.1:0-244 GCF_000935625.1 Nanorana parkeri | reverse complement strand
TTGTCCCCCATAACCGCTCCCAAGTATGTGAAGCCCCCACAGATGGATGCAGGTGGGAGGTGAGATGTGACTGCCAGGCGCACTGCGTTCTGTGGAGTCCAGAGGGTGCTCCTAGAATCACTCGGCATAGCTTGTTGGGTGCCAGAATGTGCTTGTAAGAGGCCTTATGGCTTTCGGTTTTTCATGCGTCTGTTTCCCTGCAGCTGTTAAGATTAAGAAGAACAAGGACAATGTGAAATTCAAG
>NW_017326057.1:0-244 GCF_000935625.1 Nanorana parkeri | reverse complement strand
AAGGGCCCAGGGAGTTAGTTAGTTTAGCTTCAAGATACCATGTTGAAAGTTGGAAAATGGACATTAAATCTCGTAGCTGCTCCAAGGATAGCTCAGCCGCAACAAAGGATGTCCAGGTGTTAAAGAATCTGCTGGTTCGCATTTGGTTAAACCTTGTGTCTAGTTTGTCTAGTAACATGAGGCGGAATAGCAGGGAGCGGAAAATTTCCATGGATGGGGGATCTGATGTTATCCAGTTGCACAA
>NW_017326056.1:0-244 GCF_000935625.1 Nanorana parkeri | reverse complement strand
GGGAGTTATTTAAAAAAATGTTACAATGTAATTTAAGGACTTTTACAAGGTGTGTGGCTGTTTACGTTCAGCTTTTTGGAGCACTTGGTAAGAGGTCCTAATGTACCCCTGTATCATTCCCCTTGGAGGGGGGGCAGATATCTAGAGGCACCTTTATTACAAAGGGGCTGCCAGACTCAGGGACGTGCGGTCAGGGCCCCCCATTTTTTATGTTGTCCGGAAAAGAGTTTTGGTGGGAGGTTCC
>NW_017326055.1:0-244 GCF_000935625.1 Nanorana parkeri | reverse complement strand
TGATAGAAGGTTGTTTAATGCAGTCCTCACAGCAGCAGTTCCTCTATTATCACAGGACTTAGCTGACGGTTTTGCTCAAGGCAATTTTCATTTGCTTCTTGGCCTCTTTAGCAAACTCACAGTGCTCTTGGAAATCCTTTGCAACATTTTATTTAGTTTATTTTTAAAACATAAATTCTATGATATAAAGAAAACCAAAGTTGAACCACAGTTAAAAAGAAACACAACCACAATAACATTGACC
>NW_017326054.1:0-244 GCF_000935625.1 Nanorana parkeri | reverse complement strand
AAATTAAAAGCTTTAAAATCTTAAATTAAAGCTTTAAAATTGGAACTGGTGGTGGAAAAGGAGGTTGGATAAGACAAAAAGAGGACTATGGAGACCTGTAGTGGATTAGTAGTTACTTGGAAGGCGGTTAAAATTATATTCGATGTTGGAAGGTGAAATTAATGGATTATCACATTCAATGTTGGAAGGTTGAATTAGACAAAAGGGGGGGCTAAGAAGGCCTGTAGTGGATTAATAGTTGCTT
>NW_017326053.1:0-244 GCF_000935625.1 Nanorana parkeri | reverse complement strand
GGGATTCGGAAATTCGGATGTGTCCAAATGTCTGAATTTTGAAAAATTTGTACAAATCTTGATTCGGAACGAAACGAATCGCACATGTCTATTTTGCACTGGTTCACATTGATACTCTAATCCACTTTTCTCTTCCTGTACATCCTTTATACTGTCTTCATCTTCATTTTTTAAACTTTTATCAATGACTTGTCTCTTCTTTACTTTGTGATTTGTATACTTTTTTGTTTTTATAGTCTAGTGT
>NW_017326052.1:0-244 GCF_000935625.1 Nanorana parkeri | reverse complement strand
GTACCCTGGGGCAGTCTCTCGTACCCTGGGGCAGTCTCTCGGGCTGAGTGAACAGAGACTGATCCGCACACACCTCTGTAACTCTCTTCCTCTGTCTCTCTTCTGCAGGCCTGCTGGTGTGTCCTGCCGTCCCGGGTTCTGCTGGTACTTACCTCACAGAAGGGCATTCAGGTAGGAGGGTCACATGACCACTCTCTCTTCACTTCTCTGCTAATATTCTGTCACTCACCCCTCCTCTCCTCTC
>NW_017326051.1:0-244 GCF_000935625.1 Nanorana parkeri | reverse complement strand
TCTCCTATAGGATAGTTGATCTCTGCCGGATTCAAGGTTCTTGAATGGAAGGCGACTGGGTGTAACGGAGTAGAAAGGGATTCTCGTTGAGAAAGAATAGCACCAATGGCAGTCTGGGAAGCGTCTACTTCCAATATGTATTGGTATTCAGGGTTAGGCAGTTTGAGGATGGGTGCAGTTGTGAAACACGTCTTCAATTTCGCAAAAGCTTCCTGTGCCTCTCTGTCCCAGGTATATTTTTGTT
>NW_017326050.1:0-244 GCF_000935625.1 Nanorana parkeri | reverse complement strand
CTCTATATAGATCTTTAGTTAGGCCTCATTTAGAATACTGTTTCCAATTCTAGAGAGCTCATGTACAAAAAGATATTGATTAGGTAGAACAAGTCCAGAGACGGGAAACAAGATAGTGAAAGGTCTCAGGGATAACACACACACTATATTGCCGAAAGTATTGGGACGCCCCCCCCCCTCCAGACCATGTGATTCAGGTGTTCCAATCCCCCTCCATGGCCCCCGGTGTATAGGACGAGGCACC
>NW_017326049.1:0-244 GCF_000935625.1 Nanorana parkeri | reverse complement strand
GGTCCTGGTATGATGTCACACATGCGGGTCCTTGTATGATGACACTTACCGATGAGCGCGTCTCTCCTTTTTGTTGCACTCAGTGAAAAAGACTCACTTATATATTGATTATTATTTATTTTATGAATTGTTTATCATTTCTTATGTCTGATTTGATACAACTTCAGATTGGTCCCCGTTATCACGTATTTGGGGGTTAGAGGTGGACTCCGGGCTTAGTAGCGCGCGCTGGACTCCGGGCTTA
>NW_017326048.1:0-244 GCF_000935625.1 Nanorana parkeri | reverse complement strand
AATCGATTTTGAAAATAATCGTTAGCTGCAGCTCTATTGCAAATTAAGGAATTTTATCAGGAGGGGTGGTCAAAAATGTCAGATGTCAGTAGACCTGTGCACGGCAAAACATTTGTTTTGTTACGTTTTGATTCGGATTTTGCATTATTTCGTTTTTCGGGATTCTGCTCCGAAAGTCAATTCGTTGCAGGATTCGGACGAAATTTTTTTTTTTTTTTGAAAAATCTTTTTTATTCATTTTGCA
>NW_017326047.1:0-244 GCF_000935625.1 Nanorana parkeri | reverse complement strand
AACACACGTGACTGGATTGTGAATATTTAGGGGTACAATTTATTTCGGAGGGACAAGGAAGAAAGAAGAGGGGGAGGGGTATGCCTGTACATCCAGAAACATCTGATAATAAATGTGTGCAATATCACTAATGATGCTGATAATGGTGCAGAGTCCTCATGGCTGGAGATAAACAATAACAATGGTAAATTATTGATGGGCATATGCTATAGCAGGGCTCAAAATTTCAAGTCCTAAGCTACTA
>NW_017326046.1:0-244 GCF_000935625.1 Nanorana parkeri | reverse complement strand
CGGGCTTTAAAATCTGTTCCATGAGTCCAAGGCCCCGGCTGGATGACCTAAATTGAAGGATCATACTTAATGATAATGGCAACTATTGCAAAGGACACCTGGGGGACTCAGTGGAAGACATGGGTCACTTGCCCTGGGTGCCAGAGTCTAGCAATGCCCCTGATGCATACGCTGTTCTGTCAAGCAGCATGGTGTAGAACAGGGGTCTCAAACTCAATTTATTTGGGGGCCACTGGACACATTT
>NW_017326045.1:0-244 GCF_000935625.1 Nanorana parkeri | reverse complement strand
GCCACCATCAGGGGGGTACGGCCATCACTAATGTGAGGGGCTCAGCCGGCAAGGGGGGCCCGGGCTCCGACCGAGCAATTTTTACTATAAATGAATATATACAGGAAAGTTGGTATGGTCCCGGGCCCCCCCTGTACAATTGGTATGTTCCGTATGTGCAGGAAGGGATTTTTTTTATTTTTCAAAGCATGGAGCGAGGCATGCAGGAGAGGAGCACAACTGCTGGACTGTTAAGGTAAGTTTT
>NW_017326044.1:0-244 GCF_000935625.1 Nanorana parkeri | reverse complement strand
ACAGAGCGATTCACGGTGTGAATGGTATGCGTCTTGTTGCAGAGACAGCTGAGTGTGTCTCAGTCAGGAGACTTTAGTACTAGCCGGTGTGGCTGCATTTTCTCTCATCTAACCAGACCACATTGAAACGGGGGGACAAGGAAGGACGCACACATATAGCACAGGACCCGTGGGGCAAAACATCGTGGAAGGGAAGCACTTTTCAGGTATAGGAACAAGTCAAGTTGGAGAACATATAGGGGAA
>NW_017326043.1:0-244 GCF_000935625.1 Nanorana parkeri | reverse complement strand
GCGGACATACTCATCCTGAGTACGGGGGTCCGTCACAGTACTGATGGATGCGCTTATTTTTTCAGGAGTAAGAGTCCTGTACGTAAACGATCCAAGAAACGTAAGGAGAGAAGGCACTTTTCCTCATCAGACTCTGTGCATGAGCACTCTCCAGGAGGTTGCAGGCATCAGCATAGGCCAGAGCAAGACTCGACATCCCTCCCGAGAAAAAGCCCACATTTTCCTCCAGGGTCATGTTGGTCCT
>NW_017326042.1:0-244 GCF_000935625.1 Nanorana parkeri | reverse complement strand
TGATGGTGGAAACTACATATTACATCCCTTGGAACCTCGGGCGCCATATTGGTCGGGGTACCCGGTGTGTAAGGTCAAACTTAATTAGGGTAGGTGGTGATTGTCCCATTACTTTATTAAACATTTTCCTTAATGTCTCTATCAGCTCTGTGTCAGTTATGGTCTCAGGCAGGCCTCGGATCCTCATATTGTTCCTACGTTCCTATTGTTCCTACGGCCCCTGTTTTCCTGATCTTCTAGGCGA
>NW_017326041.1:0-244 GCF_000935625.1 Nanorana parkeri | reverse complement strand
GCTCCCGAATGCAATTCGGGTCTGTGAGCAGAGGTGTCATATATAAAGTAATATGGGAGCTCCCGAATGTTATGTTATATTTCACAGCTGAGAATGTCAAATGGGCCGCCCAGCTGTTTACTTTCAGGCAGGAGAGTCCTCGTCGGGTTCGGACGGTCGTCGTGCGGCGGGACTTTTGTTAATACGGTGCGTTGGCAGGTGTAGTGCATCGTGATTGACACTGGATTACATCGATGGAGCCATT
>NW_017326040.1:0-244 GCF_000935625.1 Nanorana parkeri | reverse complement strand
GTCACTCTGACAGGACCACAGTGCTATTGACTTTAGCTGTTGCTAGGGGAGGAAGCAGTCCTCTGAAGAATTTGTCAGGGCATCCTACAGATCCCACACCCTTTGCATCTTTGCAAATAAATATCCAAAAGACCCTAAGACTTGGGCCTGTTCTGTTCCGGAGTGTCGGCGTTGCTAGTTCTGAGTGAAGGGACCGGTGGCTGGCGTAAACAGGTAGGAGAACCTATTTCATATTCAGCGGCTC
>NW_017326039.1:0-244 GCF_000935625.1 Nanorana parkeri | reverse complement strand
GACCAGAACCAACACATGGCAGACCTCAGACCAGAACCAAACACACAGCAGACCTCAGACCAGAACCAAACCATGGAAGACCTCAGACCAGAACCAACACAGGGAAAAGCGCAGACCAGACCCAACGCATGGCAGAGTGCAGACCAGAACCAACACATGACAGTGCGCAGATTAGAACCAACACACCAATTGAACCAATATACGGCAGAGCCCAACACGCAGCAGAGCGCAGACCAGAACCAAT
>NW_017326038.1:0-244 GCF_000935625.1 Nanorana parkeri | reverse complement strand
TATGACAAAATGCCTATCTCGATAGATCAATTGTAATATATTGCCTATCAATATTACAATTGATCTATCGAGATAGGCATTTTGTCATAATCATGCTTAACCACATCCATTACAGTCCCCCCTAAAATGACTATTTCTAATGATGATTTCTCCTGTCCCTTTACCTATCACCTGGCACACACCATATTACAATTGATCTATCAAGATAGGCATTTTGTCATAATCATGCTTAACCACATCCATT
>NW_017326037.1:0-244 GCF_000935625.1 Nanorana parkeri | reverse complement strand
TAGCTTCAAGGGGTATTGCGGTTTCCTGGGCAAGGGGCCTCTCAATCGCACCATGACTGGTGGCACTTTCAGGTGTCCTATGGACCACAAGTAGCTTGGAATCCTGCTCAACACATCTGCTGGCACTCCAGTGGTAGGTGACTCTTCCGAAGACATTAGTAGGGGAATGGAACACAGCGCTGAAGAATCCTCACGTCCCAGGAGAGATGAGACAGTAATGTTCCCATCTGGGGAGAACACAATT
>NW_017326036.1:0-244 GCF_000935625.1 Nanorana parkeri | reverse complement strand
TTTTTTTAGCATTCAGGTTGATTTTGCATGGCTGCTGATACACTGAATCACAAACTGGTATCTTGTATAATCTCCAGCAGTAATCCCAGTTCCAGACAGCCACCAAGGTACTAAAGGAACAGGGGGGGTGTCACGCTTCCTCATTGGCTTCTCCCTAAATCCCAAATTGAGCTTTCAGCTTAAGTCAGCTGCATACATTCCAGGAGCATCGAAACACAAGGTGTGCAAAGTCTTAGTGTTGGTT
>NW_017326035.1:0-244 GCF_000935625.1 Nanorana parkeri | reverse complement strand
GAGACAGGGGAGAGAGGGGGTAGAAGAGAGGGGGGAGAGAGAGAGAGGGGGAGAGAGAGACAGGGGAGAGAGAGAGACAGAGGGGAGAGAGACAGAGAGAGAGAGGGGGAGAGAGAGAGAGGTGGAGAAGAGAGAGAGACACAGGGGTGAGGGGGAGAGAGCGTAGAAGAGAGGGGGAGAGAGAGAGGGAAAGGAAAGGGGGCGGAGAAGAGGAGACTCCGCATTGTACCGGGAGAAGAGGAGA
>NW_017326034.1:0-244 GCF_000935625.1 Nanorana parkeri | reverse complement strand
CTTCTACAGGGTTTGCTGCCATTTTTGGCACCCATTGGTTCACAAGCGCTTGGCTGGCAGAGGTAGAGGGTATAGGGGCTTTCTCGCAAACGTCATCTTTTTTAGAAATGTATCCCATAGTTGCAGCCGCCAAAGCATGGGGCCCGCTCTGGTCTGGTCACACGGTCACAGTTCACACGGATAACCAGGCGACAGCTGACATCATTAATAAAGGCAGATCCAAGTCCCTAACGATCATGTCTTT
>NW_017326033.1:0-244 GCF_000935625.1 Nanorana parkeri | reverse complement strand
GAGCTTGCCATGCTGTATTACGACATCAGTCCCAAAAAATGGACGTAAACTGATCATCAGATTACATCAGGTTACATTCGTCCCGGTCAGTCAAAATGGAGAGCTGATCCGTCTCAAAATTGTGGACTTCAACTGACACTGATGTTTTCTGATGTAAACTGATGGTCATCAATTTTCATCCGCAATGCCATAGAGATGCATTGTTGTCCATTTTTCATCTGCAAATGGAGGGTTGAAAACCTGA
>NW_017326032.1:0-244 GCF_000935625.1 Nanorana parkeri | reverse complement strand
GATCACACTAAAGAGTGTCAAATATAATAATAATAATAATACAAATGATAATAATAATTGATTGCGGATAATGATAAAAGTCCTCGGATCGGATTCTACAATTTCTATCACTGATAAGAATGATGAGAAGAAAAACCAAATAACATTATTCCAAATAATTACCCCAAAATATTTACTAATAATAATAATATTAATAATGATTGTTTTGTTGTATAATGAAATGTTACTTTTATTATTATTATTA
>NW_017326031.1:0-244 GCF_000935625.1 Nanorana parkeri | reverse complement strand
TTTTTTGGCGGTGGAATGTGTGACCGCCCATTAGGTCAAGCTTTGCAACACTTTGTCAGCTGTTCCAGGACAGATTGGCATCGCAGATCGCATGTGAAGGAGAACCCATCTACATTAACCCATCTGCATGGAACATTTGATCGGTCCTCAAATGTCACGTAAAATGGTCACTACTGTCTGACTTTGTGAATGCGATTGGAATATGAGATCGCACTCACAAAGTCGTATAGAATTGACATTTGAG
>NW_017326030.1:0-244 GCF_000935625.1 Nanorana parkeri | reverse complement strand
GGCCTTGGGGCAGCAGGGAGAGTAAATCCGGCCCTGTGTGTTGTGTGCGTGTGTGTGTATATGTTGTGCGTGTGTGTGAGGGGTGTTCACTGGGCTTTTATCATTGGTCTCTGCTTAAATCAAATTTTTATGTATGGATGAATTACTCAGGAGGCCAGGGGAGGGTATGTGGGCCTTGGTAGTGCAAAAGTGAACTGGGAACGTATATTGTAAAGCGCTGCGCAAACTGTTGGCGCTATCTAAA
>NW_017326029.1:0-244 GCF_000935625.1 Nanorana parkeri | reverse complement strand
TAATAAGTATTAGTAATTGCAACCCCATTCCCTTGTGTATGAAAAAAAAAATATGTTTTTTTAGCTAATGAATGTAAGATGCGTTCACATTAGCATGCAGAGCTGTATGCTGATGTGATTTTTAGTCACAGGGGTAAGGGTTTGATCACACCATGCCCGGCTCATGTCCAGACCAGAACAGTTTGTTCTTGGACCAAAAAAGAATCCCAATGTATCCCTATGGTATCTGGGCTCTGTTCACACC
>NW_017326028.1:0-244 GCF_000935625.1 Nanorana parkeri | reverse complement strand
GGGGGCGGGACTATCGGCCTCTCCCGGCGGTGACCTCGCAGCCTGTTAATGTTTCTGACTTTATGGGGCCAATCAGCAGCGGCCTCACCTCTGATACAATGTCAGTGCGGATAAAGGTGACAGACCATGTGACCCGAGTCAGCCAATTATCTCCCCCGAGAGCAGGAAATACATGGACAGCTCCCCTGTGGACGGGATACTGCTACACTGTGCTGTACATTATATACCCCTGACCCCCCCGTAC
>NW_017326027.1:0-244 GCF_000935625.1 Nanorana parkeri | reverse complement strand
TTTCAGCACAAGGGGCGAAGGGGATTCTTCTCAGTTAGATCAGTCGGGGTCGGGAGCTCGCTGCCATATGCTGTGATTATGGCTGAAAGTGTGGAATTGTTCAAGAGGCGATTGGGTGATTTCATCAGGGACCGTAATATTCAGGGGTACACGTACTCATAACAATGAGAACACTCAGATACCTAAACATATGCACATATCAGCAGGACCATACACATACACACAATAGGTTGGACTTGATGGA
>NW_017326026.1:0-244 GCF_000935625.1 Nanorana parkeri | reverse complement strand
TAGAAATGGGACGCCTATCATCTGGAACTACTGTTGCTCTGCGAAAACCCTTTAACGCCTGTTGAACTGAAAAATATTTAGAACACAGCAAAAAATTATGTAATTTAAAGAAATACGAAATCCCTGCTAATGTTTTTGCTAAACAGGAGTAAGAAAAACCCTCATCAATCAAATAGCTCATAAATGCCAATATCGTTTGCTCCGAAGGGGTGAATGGGGCACCCATCTTTCTGAGAAAAGCTAG
>NW_017326025.1:0-244 GCF_000935625.1 Nanorana parkeri | reverse complement strand
TAATGTTAGACTGACTGGTCTGTAGTTCCCAGGTTGGCATCATGAACCTTTCTTGAATATTGATACTACTGTTGCCTTACGCCAATCACTTGGTACCCTTCTAGTCATTATGGAGTCCTTGAAAATGAGGAATTTTAGAGGCTCGCTATAACCTGGCTGAGTTCTTTAAGTACCAAGGGGTGCAGGTTATCCGGTCCTATTTATTTATTTGCATTACGTTTTTCAAGTCTTTGTTGAACCCCGG
>NW_017326024.1:0-244 GCF_000935625.1 Nanorana parkeri | reverse complement strand
TTCCTTTTTGATATAGAAAAAGAGATTGAGGACACAGAGTCAGGCGGGGGAGAGCAGCGGGGATCCGAGGAGAAGCTGTAGCCTGTGCCACTCCTCTTCACCCAGCGATCCGCCCAGGTGCGTCAGAGCCGCGGCTGTGTTGGCCGCCTGGCACCCCTGTGGCTAATGGCGCCTGTGCTCGCCATGGCAACAGGGGCGAGGAAGCGCAGCCAGGCCGGCCCTGGCTACGCCCCCTCTCAGCTGT
>NW_017326023.1:0-244 GCF_000935625.1 Nanorana parkeri | reverse complement strand
AACGGGAGGACACAAACTAGCGTCCTCCCGTCACCCAAAGGGATAGCGTGGCAATGGAGGGGGGCACACACTACATGCAGACATACAAGTGATCGGCCAGCTGAACGCTTGCATGTAAAAGCCGGTACCGGCTGTTTAAATTCCCAGCAGAAAAAAAAAACCACGTACATGTATGTCCACCTGCTGGGAAGCATCCGCCCCAAATGTGAATGTATTGCAGAAATGTACTGCATATGTTTTTTTT
>NW_017326022.1:0-244 GCF_000935625.1 Nanorana parkeri | reverse complement strand
GAGGTTGACTACCCCTTTATTAGGAGGTCAACAGCATCATAATGCTGATCTGTGGCCCATAGTGGATTATTTAGTAGAGAATGTAATCTGGAAAGGGGAACCACAGCATTGCCAAAGGCAGAGTCAACTCTCCCTGCCTGCATCGCAGACTGCAGTAAAGATCAGATTTGCAGGGTTATTCACAAAAGGGTGAAGGCAGGAGGAGTGAATAATCTAGGACAACATAGCTGAACTGGAAAGTGAG
>NW_017326021.1:0-244 GCF_000935625.1 Nanorana parkeri | reverse complement strand
TACGGCAGCTATCTCCATTGGTTTTTCCTTGGCGCTGCCTTGGAGGTGGTATCTGGACCCCGCTGGACTGAACATTGCAGGACTAGTTTGGAATGTGACCTTCGGCCACTAGGCTCTGCTTGGCACTTTCCTTTGTGTACCGTTAGGGCAGAGAGCTCTCAAGGTCCAGACCTGTGGTGTGACCCAATCTCTGAACGCTCCGCTCTGAGTAAGCCCAGAGAGGAGGCAAAAACAGCCTGGAACG
>NW_017326020.1:0-244 GCF_000935625.1 Nanorana parkeri | reverse complement strand
TGGGCTCTCATGTCCCAGGAGCCGACCATTGTCCGGGGGCGGGGGGGGGCCCCGGCAGAGCCATTTACATGCAATGAGCCGTGTGTGCGCTGGGATGGACCGTGTTTGCTGAGCTAACAATCCATACAATGTACACACATCGCACATACAATGTAACACACATCGCACATACACAATGACAGAGTCTGTAGGACACACATGGAAACAATCATACAATGTACACACACACACACAGAGTCATCAT
>NW_017326019.1:0-244 GCF_000935625.1 Nanorana parkeri | reverse complement strand
GGTGATAATCGCCAGAAAAAAATCTTTGCCAGTATCTTTCTCTTCAATATGTTTTATTAGGTTTTTGCAATACAAAGAATTCAAATAAACAACAGAAACATTCGTCTGAGGGAGCATCAAAATGCCCGTGCAACGGGCAGCATACAATAGCAGGTGTAGGTATAAAGGAAGGGGAACTAAAGGGTGGGGGGGGGAAGGAGAAGGGTAGTGCAATTTTTCGCCTAGGTGCAAAAAAAGGGCAGGG
>NW_017326018.1:0-244 GCF_000935625.1 Nanorana parkeri | reverse complement strand
GTGTAGATCTCAGTGGCCGGAGAGAGTGAAAGCAGTACTGAGATCTGCACCACCTCTCCACTACACCATTTCTCCTGGACCCCACCACTACAAGTTGGATCACTGGTACCGTCATAGATGTCCCCTCGAGGGCGGCACAGCTTCATTACAACCATAGGACACAGATCCTCGATTCAGGCTGCAGGTCATTCCGTCCTCACCAAGTCCTTTCTTATTCCTTTACAGCACGCTAACATTTCGATGG
>NW_017326017.1:0-244 GCF_000935625.1 Nanorana parkeri | reverse complement strand
CCCATAGTTCTCTTTAGGGTAACGGGAGCACACAAACTAGCCTCCTCCCGCCACCCTAAGCTCAGTATATCGGGAGCTACAGCTCGCGCTATACTGAGACGCCGCAGCCGGAGCGGATCCCGACATCGATGTCTGGATCCGCCCAGCTGCGTGAGTGACAGCTGGCTCTGCCAGAACCATGAGGTGAGTGAAAAGCACGCCCCTGGGGGGCGTGGTCTGGCCGCGCGAGTGTATGGCCGCTTGA
>NW_017326016.1:0-244 GCF_000935625.1 Nanorana parkeri | reverse complement strand
CCCAAAACAAAAATGTGATGTGGGCCCCTCCTGAATAACAATGCCAAGATCCCAAAGACTCCCCATGTGCATCTGAAGTCGTCTCTACACTGTAGGTTTTATAGGGGATTAGAGTTACCCTCAACTGCAACCACTCCAACCCGTAATGATACAGTAGTGTGTTATCTTCACATGTTCTATGTTTTATTTGCCTGAACAACCTCATGGGGCCCTCTTCCACCCCCAGGCCCCATAGCAGCCGCCT
>NW_017326015.1:0-244 GCF_000935625.1 Nanorana parkeri | reverse complement strand
TCACTCGGCTGTCCTCGGCAGCTTAGTGAATAGACCCCTTAGTATTCTGAGGAGACACTGGATTTTGCCTCAGAGATACTTTGTATCACTGTGTAGCACAGTGGTCCATCTTGCAGATCCACAACACAGTGAGCTGTAAGCCAGATCAGTGGCTGTAACAGCACTGAGGTCACTGCGATTAGTAAAATTGGGTTTATATTATTGTTATTATTGTTTGTTCTAAAAATAATAGTAATATAATAAT
>NW_017326014.1:0-244 GCF_000935625.1 Nanorana parkeri | reverse complement strand
TCTTTAGGATAGAACTGTTCCGCTGGGATCTCTCTGTCTACTCCCCCCACCAATTCAGTGGGTGAGAGGGGTGTAGCAGTGGCCACTTGCCCAATCAGCATCCGTGCCTTCAAGGTCACTGGGGCGTCTGACACATTGCATACACTTACAGAGACTCTCCCCCGGGCCCGCTGTAGGGCTCTTGTGGATATTATCTCAGGCATCAATTCCACTCCAGATTTCTTCACATTTCTGGGATCAGTCT
>NW_017326013.1:0-244 GCF_000935625.1 Nanorana parkeri | reverse complement strand
TGAACATGGACACAAATAATATGTGATTATTATAGACATTGCTTCCAAGTTAAAATAGGAGGGAAATACCGAGAACTGAACAACTAAAACAACACAAGGTTATACAGACAAAAAGACTAAATACCATCCAACCGAAAGGACTCGGTGTGAATTATAATTTGTGTTTGTTTCTTTAATAGATCACGTTGATGTTGTAATTCTGATTTTATGTTTTTCTTTTCGGTTTGTTTATTCACTTTGTTGT
>NW_017326012.1:0-245 GCF_000935625.1 Nanorana parkeri | reverse complement strand
GCCTGTCGTTGTACCCGATGACGCGTACAGCGAGGAGCGTCGTGGGGCAGCGCAGAGCATCTTCTCAGAGTTGATGAGCATTGAACCTCCTTGCAATGCATACATACAAGACTGGAGCAGATGCTCACGGCAACCAATCGGCTTCTGTCTTTCATCTTCAAAGCTCAACTGTACACACTGAAGAGAGAAGCTGATTGGTCGCCATCTGCTCCAGGTTCTCTTCGCTTCAGGTTTGGATACTTCCT
>NW_017326011.1:0-245 GCF_000935625.1 Nanorana parkeri | reverse complement strand
TGGAAACAGAGTTATCAGGTAATCAACTCATGTTTTTGGGGGGGTGTAAGTGTGACTCCTGTGACTCTCCATCTTGCAGTTGGGGTACGGACAGGACGGTCAGTTTAAAGGTTTTGCGGTTGTGGAGTACGAGTCGGAGGTGATGGCGGAAGTGGCGCAGCGGCAGATGGATAACGCGGTGGTTGCCGGAAGTTGTGTTCGGGTTTCTTTCTGCGCTCCGGGACCTCCAGGAAGAAGCAGGTCAG
>NW_017326010.1:0-245 GCF_000935625.1 Nanorana parkeri | reverse complement strand
AGCTGCGTGAGTGACAGCTGGCTCTGCCTATCTAGAGTGTGAGCTGTGATTGCGCTTACATGTATAGTTCTTACATTCCCTTTAATTCAAACAAAAACATTCTGGTCTTCTGTTTCATTAGAAGCCCATCTCCAGTATGTCACTTCCCCAGTGATTGGGCAGCTTGCAGTGTAGAGCGTTACTGCTGTAAATCTTAATGTGGACGAAGTTTAACCCTTTCGCTGCCAAGCCCTCCGGAACATTTT
>NW_017326009.1:0-245 GCF_000935625.1 Nanorana parkeri | reverse complement strand
AAGTGAAACTACAGCTCCCATAATCCTCGGTGCACAGGCAGAACATCCTGTCCAGTTATATAACTTCCTGCCTGTGCACCGAGGATTATGGGAGCTGTAGTTTCACTTTTACAGCGCCACCGTGACAGCAGTGGGTGAGTGTGTCACGTAGGGGGTATAAAAGAGCTAGGATACAAGAACGGACCTTAGTAAAGATTGCTGCCATCATGCAGCCATCTTTAATATGGGAAGATGCACGGCTGTGG
>NW_017326008.1:0-245 GCF_000935625.1 Nanorana parkeri | reverse complement strand
TGATGAGAAACTGCTAGGAAAGACAGCCAGGGGAGAGAGAAGAGAGATAGCCAAAAGAGGGAGAAGAGAGACAGCTAGGAGAGAGAGAGAGTGAGGAGAGACAGCCAGGAGAGAAAGTGAGGAGAGATAGCGAGGAGTGACATCTTGTATCCCTGATTCAGGGCCATACATTGCAGTACTTGCTAAATAGGCCAAAGCACAAATTATCTGAAAAATTCACAAATTGTGTGCTGAGATCCATGTTT
>NW_017326007.1:0-245 GCF_000935625.1 Nanorana parkeri | reverse complement strand
GATGGTGACACCACACGTTTTTTTGATACCCCAGCAGCGGCAGTGGCCTGGCTGGACAGCACCTGACCGAAGCCGCCTACTGAGGGTGCTGCCGCATGGTAAGCCAGTATTCCTCATATCAGCATTCCTTCTGCTTACACCGATAGCTCAGCGCCTCTGTAATGGGAGCGAGATAAGTCCTGGAATTTAGTGAAGTTCTCACCAGATCACCTTACTGCCCTAGCAGACTGTTGTTTTTCTTTTGT
>NW_017326006.1:0-245 GCF_000935625.1 Nanorana parkeri | reverse complement strand
AAGTTATTTTTATTGTTGAAATTAGGAGATGGTAATATTCCCACCGACTAGAGTTTTATTTTTCAACATTGTTTATGCATATGCTATGAAGGGAGTTTACACCCTCCCCAGGCTAGTCACTAAGACTGCTATAATTAACGTTATATATTTCCTTTTTAGATTGACTCTACTCTGCTTTTTCTTTCTCTACTCTACTCTGATGCACCGAATCTTCCAGGACCCAGGTGTCATTCTCCCCATCCGAG
>NW_017326005.1:0-245 GCF_000935625.1 Nanorana parkeri | reverse complement strand
TGTCCCCATCAGGGTGCTGCCTTTCATCAGGTGTCCCTATCAGGGTGCTGCCTTACATCAGGTGTCCCCATCAGGGTGCCCGCTTACATGGGGTGTCCCCATCAGGGTGCTGCCTTAATCAGGTGTGCCCATCAGAGTGCCCTCTTACATCAGGTGTCCCCATCAGGGTACCCCTTACATTAGGTGATCCCATCAGACTGCCCTCTTATATCAGGTGTCCCCATCAGACTGCCCCCTTATATCAG
>NW_017326004.1:0-245 GCF_000935625.1 Nanorana parkeri | reverse complement strand
TGTGTAATGACAGATGGCCTTCCTGGTTACCTGGTAACCAGGAAGGCCATCTGTCATTACTCTCCCGGATGCTCTGGGAGTCCCAGAAAACAGAGCCGTTGGCTGCCATCAGAATAAAAAAAAAAAAAAGTGAAATAGCCGATAGGAATATAGCTATGCTATCCTATGGTGTTTTTTAATTATTCTGACGGCAGCAGAACCGCGCGGCCAATAGAAAACAGTTGGGTGGAGCTAGCTGTCAATGC
>NW_017326003.1:0-245 GCF_000935625.1 Nanorana parkeri | reverse complement strand
TACCCTCTTCTGACTCCTCTCAGCATGCCCTGTACCCTCATATGACTCCTCAGCATGCCCTGTACCTTCTTGTGTCTCCTCTCTGCATGCACTGTACCCTCTTCTGACTCCTTTCAGCATGCCCGGTACCTTCTTCTGACTCCTCTCAGCATGCCCTGTGCCCTCTTCTGACTCCTCTTAGCATGCCCTGTACCCTCTTCTGACTCCTCTCAGCATGCCCAGTACCCTCTTCTGACTCCTCTCAG
>NW_017326002.1:0-245 GCF_000935625.1 Nanorana parkeri | reverse complement strand
ATAATTTACAGAGGAACCAATATACATGTTACATTGCAGCATATGTGCACGTTAGTAATATAATAAAAGACACACATATAGGAATACAGTATATACACACAGAAAAACCTGTGACCCTTTGAAAACACGGGTGAACTGCCTTCATAAAACAGAATATGTTGGAAGGACAGGATTTTCCATGATATAAATATAAAGATACTAAATCAAAGAACAACAATGTAACATATTGTAACATTGTCCTTAGA
>NW_017326001.1:0-245 GCF_000935625.1 Nanorana parkeri | reverse complement strand
GAGATAATTCAGTCGAAAACAGAGAGAGGGGGTGTTGCGAAATTGAGATATATACAGAACTCTCCACTGCATCTGAATAAGAAAATCAGAAGAACATTTTTCTTTTTTCTTTTTTCGTTGTCTCCCTCCTCTCTTACTCTCCCAGTTTGGGTTCCTTCCCCTTGATCAATACAATTCTCCAAAGTGAACATACGTGTGCAAAGGAAAAAGAAAAGGAACTGAAGCAATAGCTACATCGGTTACCT
>NW_017326000.1:0-245 GCF_000935625.1 Nanorana parkeri | reverse complement strand
GGACGCAGGAGGTCGCTGTGCAATCAGCATGAGGGAGATGCGATACATCCCAACTACCTGAGCGGCCTAAACTTCGAGGGGACTTTGTGTGTCATCAGATACTAAAGTGGACTTCCGCTATCGTCTTCAAGTCACAAAGTACAAAAGGAGTATCGAGCTCCAGTCAGTGGCTTTGTCTAGGCTGAGATGATATCATCACTCTGATACAGGCAGGAGGAAGCATTTCCTCAGTCTCCTCTCCCCCA
>NW_017325999.1:0-245 GCF_000935625.1 Nanorana parkeri | reverse complement strand
GCCTAAAATGTGGATTATAACGTGTGCAAAAAAAGGCCTTGGCAGTGAAAGTTAACCTCTTGTTACTAGCCCAAATTAATAAATTACAAACACGTGCAAATTAGCTCTCTGCTCTCCTTAGCAATGTTTCTGTATACTGTTTTCTTTTTTATTATTTTTTATTTTCGTTGATTTCACTTGTTAGCTTTTTCTAGCAACATTTTTAAAAAAACATATACCGTATATACTCGAGTATAAGCCGTCCC
>NW_017325998.1:0-245 GCF_000935625.1 Nanorana parkeri | reverse complement strand
TGAGGGGTGTACTCACTTCTGTGAGATACTGTACATTAATATGATTCTAGCAACCTTTAGGATCTTATTTCCAATGGACCTGAATAGGGATGAGTTTAGGGTTCGAGTTGACAATGTTTTCAACTCAAGACATTTGCTGTTCACTGAATGGGCGAACAATTTGATAAGTTTGCCCTCCTGCTGAACTTCCATCTGTGGTCCCCACACCATTATTGGTTGACTGGTGGCTGAGCCACACAGCATCA
>NW_017325997.1:0-245 GCF_000935625.1 Nanorana parkeri | reverse complement strand
GTGATCCAGTGCGTTCCAGCACCAAATCGGGCCGGTACGCACTGAGGCTGGTGTGAACTAGCCCTGAAGTCATAACATATATACTGTTTATTTAATAGGTGGAAAAAAGTGTCCGAAATCATGTTTTTTTGTGTGTGTTTTTTGGGGGGAGGGGCTTAATGGTTTCTTTGCACCGGGGCCCTGAGGTTTCTAGTTACGCCTCTGGTAACATGATTGGATATAAAAAGAGCATCTTAGAGAGTCAG
>NW_017325996.1:0-245 GCF_000935625.1 Nanorana parkeri | reverse complement strand
CCCCCTTCCTCTCCCTTTCCCTCTCCCCCTCCCTCTTCCTCTTCCTCTGCCCTTCCTCTCCCCTTCCTCTTCCTTTTCCTCTCCCCCTTCCTCTTCCCCTTCTTCTCCCTCTTCCTCTCCCTCTTCCTCTCCCCCTTCCTCTTCCTCTCCCCCTTCCTCTCCCCTTCCTCTTCCTTTCCCTCTCCCTCTTCCTCTGCCCTTCCTCTCCCCTTCCTCTTCCCCTTCCTCTCCCCTTCCTCTTCCTT
>NW_017325995.1:0-245 GCF_000935625.1 Nanorana parkeri | reverse complement strand
GATCCTCTGCCGCTCGACCACGCACAGAGGGGGGCTGCAACCTCTGTTCTGGATCCGCGCTGCTCTCCCACGCAGAGGCAGTGGCGGATCCGAGGAGACGTGAAAGAAGCCCTGCAGCTGCGGGGGGCCGGAGCGGCTGTCACAGAACTAAGCCCGAGCAGTGAATGGAGAGAGAGGCGCCGGCTGTCAGAACCTGGCCGTGCGTCTCTCTCTCCTCACCACTCGGCCTTAGTTCTGTGACAGCG
>NW_017325994.1:0-245 GCF_000935625.1 Nanorana parkeri | reverse complement strand
TTTCGATTCGTAACGAAACGAATCGCACATGTCTAATTTACTCCTTGTGTTGCTTCTTCCTCTCAGCCCAACTACAAGAGGATGATATCAGGTCAAACTCAGGTTCTTGCATGGCTTGTATGTAAAAATACATTTAATGATGTGTTAATGATTACAGAGTTGTTTTAATTTTAATTCTTTTGTATCTGCCTAGAATGTGCAAGTTCTCCCACTTAAAAAGATGAGAGAGGCCGTAATTGGCATCA
>NW_017325993.1:0-245 GCF_000935625.1 Nanorana parkeri | reverse complement strand
GCCCGTTCCGCATTGCAGTCATCGGAAGCCCGCCCCTCAGCAGGGGGCGGGCCTTCGATGATCGCAAGTACAATCTGCCCGTCCAAGATGGGCAGATCGTACAAGCTTTTAATTAGCTTACAACCATCGCAAGATAAAAGTGTAAGGTGTATGGGCAGCTTTAGTCGTGTGCTCACCTGAACACTGTGGGGCTCTTCCCAATCCGCAGCACCCTGCTGCACTGGACTGCACTCTGACTCCTGGGT
>NW_017325992.1:0-245 GCF_000935625.1 Nanorana parkeri | reverse complement strand
GACAGTGCCCACCCCTTCCTGCCTCCTGTGCATTTCTACTGGTCAATCAGGCTGCCAGTTACAGTGAAAGGCAACTGAAGGGGCGGGGCTTATTGGCAAGCTCTCGCATTACCCTAAAGTGTCAGGTCCCATTGCTGGGTCTTTCTGCGTGTCCGGGACGCGGGTGACCCGTGTGCTCTCCGTGCCCAGGACGCGGGTTACCCATGCGCTCTCCGTGTCCAGGACGCGGGTTACCCGTGCGCTCT
>NW_017325991.1:0-245 GCF_000935625.1 Nanorana parkeri | reverse complement strand
ATTTTGTACATTTACAGCCCCCCAATCCTGCCTTCCCCTGCGCACGGTATGAGGGGGGGTATCGCAGTATGTGAATGTGTGTTGCTGCCCCCTTGTGGTCTCCTCACATATTGCACACTGTGTGTGTTACTATCATTTCTTTCTCCTCCATTGAAGGACACAGGAATTCTATTAGTTGGGTTACGCTGCCGCACTCAGGAAGTTGGGACAATGGTAAAAGCTGTAAGTCGGCCCCCATAGAACGC
>NW_017325990.1:0-245 GCF_000935625.1 Nanorana parkeri | reverse complement strand
TTTAAGTTTTGAATTGTCACAGCATTTGCTGGGAGCGGTACATGTTTCCATTAAACGTGGTGGCAGCTGCTGTTTTGTGTGTAAATTAATCCTAGTGATGATTGTTGTCGCATAAGCTGGAAAAATCTATCTGCAGGGTGAGGCTGAGAGCAGTATTCTCACACCTTGGTGGTGACACAGTGGGATCGGACCTGCCGTTCCATCTCAGTTACTGCCTTGGGAAAGGATAGCACCTTATGTGTTTT
>NW_017325989.1:0-245 GCF_000935625.1 Nanorana parkeri | reverse complement strand
GCTGGGAGAGAAATAAGTAATCAATACGTGAGTATCTATCGCGTGGGTGCGAGTAAAAAGTGTAGTCTTTCACCCCCGGGTGCAA
This sequence comes from Nanorana parkeri, assembly GCF_000935625.1. Classification (NCBI taxonomy): domain Eukaryota; kingdom Metazoa; phylum Chordata; class Amphibia; order Anura; family Dicroglossidae; genus Nanorana; species Nanorana parkeri. The sequence goes on along the minus strand of NW_017325989.1, from coordinate 160 downwards.
TGTTCTCCAGATGTCATGAAGATTCAGTTGGATTCGGCAACTGTTGAATTTGTCTCAACGCTCTAAAGGGGACAGAGGAGGAGCCTGAGGAGGAATCCAGTAGTGGCGTCAAGTGAGCAGAAAAAGGATACCTGATGTCTGTTTGGACAGTAAATATTAG
>NW_017325988.1:0-245 GCF_000935625.1 Nanorana parkeri | reverse complement strand
TCCATCGAGTTCAACCTATAGAGATACGGAGAAAAAAATAACATGAGAAATGGTGGACATATAAATCTCCTACATGGACTCACCCTCTATCCTCCCTTATATTATGTCTTGCCCCGGACCATGTCCCCGGAATTATTCCTTTGAACCCATGATAGCTCCTCAATTGGTTTGACAATAATAAAATGTAATTGAGCTTGCCAATAAAGCTTATTTGAATTTGAGAAAAGAAGAAGAAAGGGGAGAGA
>NW_017325987.1:0-245 GCF_000935625.1 Nanorana parkeri | reverse complement strand
ATCTAGAGAGCTCGGGCCGGCCGTTTTTTTACTACGGCCGGACCGGAGGTGGTTAAGAAGTGCTCAGGAGGACTTCTAGAATGTGCGACAGTTTGTGGGTTTTTAATGTCACAAATGCTGGAGGCAATTACTGTGCTGTTCAGAAATTATGTGAAACAGCAAAACATGTGCAAAGAGTCGCAAACATGAATATGTGTAATATTCATTAGGGCTGCGGAAATTAACGATTAATCCCTTGATTAATC
>NW_017325986.1:0-245 GCF_000935625.1 Nanorana parkeri | reverse complement strand
TATATTTAATATGCATTCCTGTATTCATATAATGTGCATTTAATAAATTTTAACCTTATCTAGTGTAGTATTTTAAAATAACATTTTCCATTTATTTATCTTAATGATCTTTGAATTTTTAACATTTTTGCATATGTTTTTACTTTATTTTCTATTCATTTTATCGAATTCGTGATTTATATAGATTTAACTTGGAATACCTTCATTTTAACTTGGAATACCTTTGTAGTCTCTGCTGTAAACGA
>NW_017325985.1:0-245 GCF_000935625.1 Nanorana parkeri | reverse complement strand
GGTACCCTCCCATCCTCGGATCGGAGGGTATAGTTTTAGCTTGTGCCTAAGCTATACTCCTATTATAGTCCTCCCTATCTTGGTCTAGGTGCCATCCCCCTGACCTTGCCCCTTGTAGCGCCTCTCCCGGCTTCCTTTCTCCCCCTTCCCCACTCTCTTTCCTGACCCCCCCTCTCACTCCTTGCCTTCTCCCCTCTTTCTTCCTGACCTCTCCCCTCTCCTTGTCTTGCATACCTCTTCCCCCA
>NW_017325984.1:0-245 GCF_000935625.1 Nanorana parkeri | reverse complement strand
GTGGGGGATGTAATGTAACAGACAGAGACTGAGGGGAGAGAAAGACAGATCAACGCTGAGAGCCGCTTCTAAGCGTTGGTCGGTCTCTCTCATGCTTCTCTCCCTCCTCTCAGCATGGTCGGTCTGTGTCTCACTCTTTCCCCCCTCCCCTCAGAGAGGGGGAGGGGGAGAGAGGGAGAGAAAACGATGGACACTGTGAGAGGAGGGAGGGGGTGTAGATCGAGTAAAGACAAAAAAAAAAATGG
>NW_017325983.1:0-245 GCF_000935625.1 Nanorana parkeri | reverse complement strand
TGGAAGTCAGCTCCAGATGGCGAATTTTGGAAGTATACATTCGTTATAGCCAAGGTATGTGTACCCATGGCCAGGGTTACCGTAAGAAGTCTGCCTTCCCCATCCTTTTCTATGCCCGAAATCGAGTATTGAAGATTCTTATGAAGTAGGATCACCACCCCTGCCTTGCGGCCATTGGAAGGGGATCCCACTACTTCACCCACCCAGAGTTTGCGAAGACGCACAAAGTCTCCCTCCTGTAAATG
>NW_017325982.1:0-245 GCF_000935625.1 Nanorana parkeri | reverse complement strand
GAGGGCAGCAGGGGAGGCAGAGTCGGATTCATGAAGCCAGGCTTCAGTGACGGCAAGCATGTTATAGGAATTGGAGATAAGAAGATCATGGACAGCAGTGAGTTTGTTTCACTCCCATGAACGGAGGCCGACAGGACGTCATCCATATGAAGGGCCTCTCGTGGTGGGTGAGGTCAGGTGTCTAAACATTTCCCTTTAGATTGATAACACAACTATCCCCCCTCCCCCCATGCCAAGGTGCTAGG
>NW_017325981.1:0-245 GCF_000935625.1 Nanorana parkeri | reverse complement strand
TTATACAGTGCAGGTGAGGTTGGTGTCTCCCAGTATACAGAGGAGGTAGGTGACAGTTATACAGTGCAGGTGAGTTTGGCATCCCCAAGTATACAGGAGAGGTAGGTGACCGTTATAAAGCACAGGTGAGGTTGGTGTCTCCAGGAATACAGGAGAGGTAGGTGACAATTATAAAGCACAGGTGAGGTTGGCATCCCCAGGTAGACAGGAGAGGTAGGTGACAGTTATACAGTGCAGGTGAGGTT
>NW_017325980.1:0-245 GCF_000935625.1 Nanorana parkeri | reverse complement strand
CTTCAGCAGTACCGCCTGCCAGTAGACTTGTGTTGCCGCACTCGCTTTTGTTTCATCGACATCTCATTTTGTAATTTTAGTCTTCACTCTGGGTTCATATCTTACTAGCACAGACTCAAAGGTTGACAGCTGCTCAATTCCCACGTAAAGACAGTAATCCAATTTCTGTGGGAAACAATAAAACAAACAGCTCTTGTGGGAGCAGCACAGTAATGGAAGGATTACATTTAATATGCAAATTTTTG
>NW_017325979.1:0-245 GCF_000935625.1 Nanorana parkeri | reverse complement strand
CCGCGGCTCGGCAGGGAGAAGAAGGGTGGCAAAGCCTCCAGCTTCTTCTCGGATCCCCGCTGCTCTCCCCCGCCTGTATGGGCATAGGCAGCGGGGATCCGAGGAGCAATAAAGTGCTGAAGCTGGCGCGGGGGGGAGCTGTCACTTCAGGATGGCAGAGCGGCTCTCGACTGCTCGACCAGTACCAGTATGTCACTTCAACGCTCGGCCATCCTGAAGTGACAGCGTTCCCTCCTCCGCCCCCC
>NW_017325978.1:0-245 GCF_000935625.1 Nanorana parkeri | reverse complement strand
AGTCCAGACTTTTGATAAAATTCTTTATTTGGAAAAAAAACGAAAGACATGTATTTGACAAGTATTTTATTTTATTTTTTAAATGGATCCACCGACTTAATCCATGGTCAATCACGGCGCCCAGCGTTGTCCGCGACGACGACGAAATAAAAAATTAAATAATACAAAATAATTAGAAATTAAAAAAACGCCGTCCCGTCCACTACCCGCCGCATAATGGCATTTTGACAGATGCCGGCAAAACA
>NW_017325977.1:0-245 GCF_000935625.1 Nanorana parkeri | reverse complement strand
CTGTGCCCGGGGCAAGTGCCCCCCCGGTTGTTACGCCACTGGTCATGCCAACTGTCAAGGTTGTTAGTGTGCTTATGTTAGCTCTCAATCGAACTTTAAAACCCTCAAATGGCTGTTGTCATATCTGATCACATGTGCAGCACCATGGCAATTGCAATCCAAATAGAGGCTAAGATGGCATCTTCCTTGACTTGAAAGGATACAAGGATGTGTTTCTCCTTTAATCTTTTGTGTAGTTTCTCCCA
>NW_017325976.1:0-245 GCF_000935625.1 Nanorana parkeri | reverse complement strand
TCGATTCGGAACGAAACGAATCGCACATGTCTAATTAAAACCAATCGATGTGTGTGCGTTCCTGTAGCCCCATCCAGGCGTAGCACCTGAATCACCCACCACCGGAGCGGACAAGGAGAGGGAGGTTGTCACCATAAACCCCACTAAGAGCAGCAGGAAGGTGAGAGGTATATAGTATCAAAATAGCCCATTGGATGGTTGTGGTCTATTGCTCAAAGGTTCACCCGTCAGCGACCGCAGAGTGT
>NW_017325975.1:0-245 GCF_000935625.1 Nanorana parkeri | reverse complement strand
TTTTTTAAACTTTATTTTATAGTTTATCCGATTAACCGGTTTAATCGAACTTATTAATCGGCTAACTAATCGATTTTGAAAATAATCGTTAGCTGCAGCTCTACAAACTAAACATGAGAGTGTAGTCCATCACGGTAGCGAGTGGGGGCTACTATTAAACACACACAGGACTTCCGGTTCCGGCGCCCGATGCTCTAGTCAGACGACACAGGAGCTCCGTCCCGTCGCCTCTCTCCTACCTCCTC
>NW_017325974.1:0-245 GCF_000935625.1 Nanorana parkeri | reverse complement strand
GTAGACTGCGGGCTGATGGAAACATTTAATACATGCAAGTTGGTAAAATAGAGAATTGCTAGGGGGTAGGGATTTTTGGTGTGCTCGGGTGTCAGGTCGCCTCACACCCGTGCACATTATTCACAACGGACTTGTGGCTTCCTGCTTTGCCGTCACTGTCACTTGTCAAGTCACCTCTGTTTCTGTCCTCCGCGGCTGGGACTGGGTGGGAGGAAGTGACATCAGGAAGAGGGAGAAATCATCCT
>NW_017325973.1:0-245 GCF_000935625.1 Nanorana parkeri | reverse complement strand
TCTCATCTATATAAACTTTTATGCCCCATTGGGGCGGCACATATATATATATACACGGAGGATATGCAATCTCTTCAATTCAACATCTCAGCTATGTTATATCTTAGCTCTTCAGAAAATGTATTTTATTTGCAGGGCAATTTTAAAAAGACCATACAGTATTTTTGCTGTGTGGATTTTTGTTTTATTCTTAGAATGTGAGTATGTGCTGTGTATAAGCATGTATGTACAGATTGTATGAAAGT
>NW_017325972.1:0-245 GCF_000935625.1 Nanorana parkeri | reverse complement strand
GTATTTGTCAATAGAAACACTTAATAGCGCCATTTCAGGTGATAGCAGGGAGTCTATTCCTGTAAATTCGTTCAATTGGTCGGAAATGGAGTGCCAAAAGTCCCTTTTGGGGACTAAAAGTCTGTTACAGAACGAAAATATATGAGATAAGTTACCTACAGTATGTGGCCGCACTTAAGCCAGCACAGGGGGGATGTGGTCGGCTATATTTTAGATAGTCTATATGGGGTGAGATACCATCTAGA
>NW_017325971.1:0-245 GCF_000935625.1 Nanorana parkeri | reverse complement strand
GCCGTTATTACCGCGCAATACGCTGTTTTGTGTCTGGAAATAAAAAAAATTAAAAAACTTTCCTGACCAGGTTGATTTTCAATTTGAGTTGGCAAAGCTATTTTAAACCGGACCTGAGAAACACCTACCGGTATATAAAAATCCACATCATTGTCAAAAGAAAGTCGTAAAATAAAATAGTGAATTAAAAAAACAGATAATTAAAAATAAATATAAAATAAAATAATTATTAAAATAAAAAAATC
>NW_017325970.1:0-245 GCF_000935625.1 Nanorana parkeri | reverse complement strand
GAGTGGAAATTTTGAGCTCTGTTCTAACATATACACAACAGCACTAAGTAGATTTGTTTATCTGTCTGGAGTTCCCCTTTAATACCACGATTTAATTTTAGTTTTAAAAAAACAGAAAATTATACAAATTTTTAAAATATATAATGCTTTGGCAGCTATGACGATTTATTTTAAATTGTGCTTGCTTTAGAGCGGTCAGTAAGCTACTACGGTTTCTTAGAAGGAAGCAAAGACTAAATACATCT
>NW_017325969.1:0-245 GCF_000935625.1 Nanorana parkeri | reverse complement strand
CGTGGAACTAGATTCACACTGGCATACCCAGCCGTGCTACGTATCTTCACTGCAACTGGTTCCACTGAAACGTTTCTCTCTGCTTCCCAAGCAAAAGAATTCCTGACGGCTTCTCATGCTCCGGCTCTGGCCTCTCCATCTAAGAGCCTTCTGAGGAAAAAAAAGGCTTGAAAGATGCGGCACCGTTGATATTTGCAACCCTTGCCTCACTAGTTGCTAGTCCGCATGATGATCAGGCCTGGTGC
>NW_017325968.1:0-245 GCF_000935625.1 Nanorana parkeri | reverse complement strand
AAAAAGGTGTAAATAATAAAAAAAAGCACAAACCCCCCCTCACCCACACACACATAACATACACGTGCACCACATTGTGGTGAACGCCAGGCAAATGCGCTGCAGCGCGTTGTTAGAACGCATTGCAGTGCATGATTTTTTTCTTTTGTAAAAAAACATTTATTTAACTGTGGCAGTGCATGACAAAGCTTTGTGACACATTGTCGTGCGTTGTGATACCTTGTGTTGTAATGAAATATACGCCT
>NW_017325967.1:0-245 GCF_000935625.1 Nanorana parkeri | reverse complement strand
GTCTCCTCCGTCCCGTTGTTCACCCGCCTGACCTGTTCCATCACCTCGCCACATGAACAGAAACCTCCGTTCAGCCACATCACCCCAGCTGCCATTCATGGATCGATTTATTTCGCGGCAGACGTCCGCTCGCCGCTCTCTGACAGACAGCATAGGGGGAGACAAAACTGCAGCCAAAATGGTGCCGGCTGCTGCTGCTGCTGGTGACGAATCCACACACAGTGCCACAGAAGACTCTGAGGGAG
>NW_017325966.1:0-245 GCF_000935625.1 Nanorana parkeri | reverse complement strand
CAAGAACAACTTAGACCCCCAGCTCCCCAGTGTGTAGTGATGTCAATCAGGAATCAATTGTCAGTAAGCCACAGTTGAAAGATATTACTCACTACACATCCATGTTTCGAGAGACCCTTTCCCCGACTTCTAATTCTGCAAATGCTAGTTGCCGGGCTTCATTACTGAGCCACTAACAATTTTAAAAGGAGTTTGTACTTTACTGATCTCTATACAGCCCAGGACAGGAAATAGAGATGAAGCCA
>NW_017325965.1:0-245 GCF_000935625.1 Nanorana parkeri | reverse complement strand
TCCCTAGCACTTTCCCTTCCACCTTCATCTCCACTGCGTCTCCATCCCTTCCCTTCCTCTCCTTCTAATCCCTCCCTGCCCGCCCTCCTCTCTGGTCCCTCTTTCCTACGTGTGTCTTGTTGTCTACCCTACCCCCGCCCACTCCCTCACCGCCCCTACTCCCCTGAAGTACAGAGTCCCTACTCAGGGTCTCCGGCCCTGAGAGGCACGATGCCGCTCCGCTGGCTCTCCCTGAATGTGCAGGG
>NW_017325964.1:0-245 GCF_000935625.1 Nanorana parkeri | reverse complement strand
AGGGTAATAGTCTCTTTACGGTCAACCTCACTATGTTCAGGCGCAGTCCCATTGGCGATACACTCAGTTTCTGCATCAGCGGTCTCATCTCTGACACAACTTATTTTCTGGCCATCCATGTTTAGGTTAACCCCTTCAATCTCATGGCTAACAGAGTCCTCAGCATCTCCATCCCGCAGCTGACTTGCCCCCTCTGGGCAGTCAGGTGCTATCACTTTATTGGCAAGCTCCCCCCTGGCACACTC
>NW_017325963.1:0-245 GCF_000935625.1 Nanorana parkeri | reverse complement strand
CCATTTTGGGAATAGGGGAGAAGTCTTAAATTCATTGGTCATGTTCTTTAAGAGTATTTCAATGTCTGTATTGAGTTTAATTAATTTTCTTTGACGCTGTTCTAGTATTATATCTATCCATTTTGCCGTGCTAAACTCAGCCACCCACTCCCATTTTTGACGAAGGTCGTCGTCTAGGAAATCGCATCGGTTTTTTATTCTCAAACCCCTGGGGGTGATTTTTAGGTCTAAGTATTTTTGTAGGT
>NW_017325962.1:0-245 GCF_000935625.1 Nanorana parkeri | reverse complement strand
TATTATAATTATTTTATACAATTCTGATTTTCTTTTTTTTTATTATTTAAAGTAGATTTAGATTTTAACTGAATGACATTTTGTTTGCTAAGGCACTGTGTTTCATAAACAATAAATACTAATGTTCATGTTTTTTTCTTCCTGATTTCCAGCTATGGCTCCAAGGTATTTCTCAGGGGGATTTTCTTGCTGGTGATAACAGTAAAGGGCATGTAGCCAAATAAGGTCAATGACGTGATTGTATT
>NW_017325961.1:0-245 GCF_000935625.1 Nanorana parkeri | reverse complement strand
TTGCGGGTATTGTTGTAACTCCTTCTCATCTCTGATCTCCAGCCGTTCATAGAGTTGTGCCACTATTTAGGCAGGTAGCGGGGCACCAAATACGTATCTAGCTCGTGAGGTTCGTGTCCGGGTGTAGTGGAGCCAGGTTAGATTGCGGCCATCTTGGTTGGCTGCTCACTAGCGCCCCCGAATGTATTGTTTTTTAAGTCTTTATAAGTGCCCATTCACACCTGACCGTTTTGTAGTGCGTCCTA
>NW_017325960.1:0-245 GCF_000935625.1 Nanorana parkeri | reverse complement strand
GGCTCCTGGATTGGACAGATTGGCTCCTGAATTCCATATTATTTGTCCTCATCTGGAGTTAATCTAAATCTACTGGTGGCTCCAACATTACCCTCTCCACAGGGTGAGTAGCAATGCTGCTGTCCAAGGGCGGTTACGTTGCTCTTCCATAGAATATAGCCACCCTAACTGAAAATGATGAAAAAAAGCCTATAAAAAAAAAACGCAGCCACCACATCTAAGGACTGGTGAGCTGCAATATATTA
>NW_017325959.1:0-245 GCF_000935625.1 Nanorana parkeri | reverse complement strand
CTGTTTCTGTGCACTAAGTTTCATTTTAGTGTATTTTATCCCAAAATGAATGGTTTGATTAAACATTTGCGCAAATACCGTGCGTGCGACATAAAAAATTACAGCTAGGACTTTTTTATTCTACAGGGCCGCTGTTTTCTAGCCACAATTTACATTTTATCACGTGTGGTTAAATGACTTCAGAGGTCGTAACCTTTCTCCACTCTTAGGTCTCGTTCACACCTAGGTGTATTGCATATGCGCGT
>NW_017325958.1:1914-2159 GCF_000935625.1 Nanorana parkeri | reverse complement strand
AGCATTCCATATATTCTATCTACTAACATATAAAAGCAACACTAAAATTAAATTTACGACAAATACTTATTGCTAAATGTAATGTTTCTTATCATTGTTGCATTATTCAACTAGGAACACATTGTTCTCTTGTAAATTGTGTGTAGTAAATTAATATTTTTGAGTGGTTAAAGTGGACCTAAAGTCAGAAACCGCCTCACTGCACCAAGTTCTCCCTCTGAATATAACAGAGTTACAGAGTCTCT
>NW_017325958.1:0-218 GCF_000935625.1 Nanorana parkeri | reverse complement strand
TTTTGTAAATTTGCTAGGAAGACTGAGGAATACTACAGTAACATAACTGTTTCCAACAAATTTGCATGATGGGAGATTTAAAGTCTTTGAATTTGGTTTTAGATTTGCAGAGTTTAGGTTGGACCTTGTGTGGTGCAATTCAAAAAGAAACTACGCTGGTTTGGTACATATTTTGCAAATCATTTACAGGGTTATTCATAAAAGGGTGAAGAGTTTGG
>NW_017325957.1:0-245 GCF_000935625.1 Nanorana parkeri | reverse complement strand
CATGCTGGCATATATCTTTCCTTCTCTAACTAATGACATTTAACTATGCATATAATTCACTTTCTATCTAATAAAATACATGCTCATTAAACAATGTTTTTTTTGTATTTATTTTATTATTTATTCATTAGAAATAGGCACTGTTTTAAGGTAGACGATTCTAAAAAGAACAAGGAGAAATGCTACAGGAAAACATGGTTGTTGCAAATTGCAAAGAAGCAAAGACCAAAAGTAAAGTCTGGGAG
>NW_017325956.1:0-245 GCF_000935625.1 Nanorana parkeri | reverse complement strand
TCCCACAATGTATGTCACTGGGGACACTCCCACCATGTATGATGAATAGTCGGATATATAAAAGAACACGTATAGAACTTTACTTAAAATCAGTCAATAAAGTCGGCCGATAGATGCCGCATATCCTATAATAACATTGTTACCAATATTATCACCACAAGGAATATTAATGTTTCATTAGGAACTTTTAAATAAGCCCCGCCTTCTAGGAATGTATAGACAATAAACTAATCAATCTAGACCGA
>NW_017325955.1:0-245 GCF_000935625.1 Nanorana parkeri | reverse complement strand
CCTACACCATGGCCGGCGGCCCCGAGGAGAGGTGACACCCCTGGTTCCCTGACACCAGCCTGCCTCAGTTTTGTAGCAAGCGGTATAAGAATGGATCACATAATGCAGAGAGGAGGGTCCCATGTCCTGCAATGTAATCCAAGACATGGAGCTCACAGGTAAGACATCACAGGACACAGGGAGTTACTTCTTGAACAGACGGGATGACTAAAAGCAGTCCAAAAAGGGGGCGTGGCCAACACAGC
>NW_017325954.1:0-245 GCF_000935625.1 Nanorana parkeri | reverse complement strand
CCACAGTATCAGGTGGCCGGCGGGCCCCCTCATCTCTGCGCTGGGAGTGTCGGGTCTTTCCGACTCTCCCAGCGCAGAGATGAGGGTGTCGGTGTTCAGCCGCTGGATACCAACGTGATCAACGGACACTCCCGGCGCAGAGATGGGGGGCCTGCCGCATACTGATCCGATGGTAACTGGCAGCTGGACACCAACGGGCCCCGCCATCTCTGCCCCGGGGCTGTGTTTGAATAGATACTGGGCCC
>NW_017325953.1:0-245 GCF_000935625.1 Nanorana parkeri | reverse complement strand
GTATATCACAGCGTCCACTGTGGTAATCCAGGTATATCATGACATCCACCGTCGTAATCCAGCTATATCACAGCGTCCAATGCGGTTTCCAGGTATATAACGGCGTTCACCGCTGTAATCCAGGTATATCACGGCGTCCACTGGGGTAATCCAGGTATATCACGGCGTCCAGTACGGTAATCCAAGAATATGACAGCGGCGAGTGCGGTAATCTAGGTCTATCACGGCGTCCAGCGGTGTTATCC
>NW_017325952.1:0-245 GCF_000935625.1 Nanorana parkeri | reverse complement strand
TCCCCCCGTAGGTTGGGGGGGAGGGGCACAATCCCCCCGTATGTGACAATGTCTGTTGTGTTCTCCGCACAGCCGGCACCACCTGATGACTATATAAGGAGATTGTCTGACGCCATTGGAGAGAATTGGGAGACGCTGGAAGGTGAGTCATGGACGCCGTGCCGATCATTCTCATGCATTGGGGGCTCCGGGGCTGGGACGCTGCCTGTATAAAGATAGGGGCCCCCAGCCTGGGAGGGCACACT
>NW_017325951.1:0-245 GCF_000935625.1 Nanorana parkeri | reverse complement strand
ATATGTACGGGATCTAAGATAGGGAGTGCCACAGATCTTAAGAGTGAGAGATATTTAAACTCATTTTTTTTGTTTTGACTAGAAAGCTTGCATCTTTTATAATCCAAGTGTAGCACCCTGTAGACAGGAGTGCTATTAAATTTCGTTTTAAATTTCGTTTTTTCAGATTGTATGCAGTCTGATGCTGATTTGTAGTCTTTGTTGATTTGGTTTCCCCTAATCAATCTGTCATTGTTTGCATCTGT
>NW_017325950.1:0-245 GCF_000935625.1 Nanorana parkeri | reverse complement strand
GGTCACTGGGGCACCTGCAGCAGATTTCTAGTTGTGAACATAGATGGAGATCTCATCAGGGGTATTTCCCTATAAATATACACCAATGGGGGTATCTGGAATCAGGTGACGGTCAGCAGGGGGTAATTGGTGAATGTGACACAGGCTGAGTTATCCAACCCAAGAGACACCACAACCATATGTCCTTCTATAATTTCAGAGCTTGGGGTAGAAGGTGATGGTGGGGCAGTTGTTAGGGGTAGAAG
>NW_017325949.1:0-245 GCF_000935625.1 Nanorana parkeri | reverse complement strand
CAAAACACGTGTGGGAAAATCTCTCTAACAAGCAAATTGATGGCAATAAAAACAATTATTCTAAGAATATATGGAAAGCTTAGAACCTCTGACAATATTTATTGCTGTCTTGGTCCCTATTGGGTGGAATATTCTTATTTCCTGTTCGGGCGATGGGTGCTAAAATATGCTCAACATTTTAACACAGAGGAACCTTTGAAATCATTTTCCTATGTCGGGGAATCATTAAAGGAGAACTATGGGGT
>NW_017325948.1:0-245 GCF_000935625.1 Nanorana parkeri | reverse complement strand
TCGCTTTAGCGACCATGAACTTATAGCAGAACAGTTCCCCTAACGATCTCCTTTAAATTAATAGCTGTCATCAGTGGCTTACAAATTATGGTTAGTGCCAATAGCCCAAAAATGTTCTAAGGATCAGTGTAAGCAACTCCTGTCAGTATATCAAATTAACTTATTCAATACTTATAAAGTCATGGTCAAAAATATTGGCACCCTTGCATTTCTATCAGATAATGCACCACTTCGCACAGAAAATT
>NW_017325947.1:0-245 GCF_000935625.1 Nanorana parkeri | reverse complement strand
GGATCAGACAGTGTTCCAATGTTGTGTTTTCATTTCCATAATAATGATGACAATATATAAAGTGTATTCGGTGACTTCAGATAAAGGAAACGGTAACGGAATAAAACATTCTTTTTCGTGGCCGTCGTCACATGACGCAGGAAATCCCTTTTGCTTTACACTCCCCGTGGCCCGGCACACAGATCATCATTCCTGTATCTCTGGTCACACATTGCTGGAATGTCGGCCAAGTTCTGCTGACACAT
>NW_017325946.1:0-245 GCF_000935625.1 Nanorana parkeri | reverse complement strand
TTCATGTTTTTTTGTTAAATGCACTGGGTATTTAAGGATGTACAGCAATTTTAATCATTGACACTTTGAAAAAGAAAAGTAGTCCTGAAAAGAACTTTTGGGTCTATTTGCTGCAAATGCAATGGGAACACTGACATAATGAACAGCACAGTGAATAAAGTGGGAAGTACATCTGTAAAAAATAAGTCAAGGCAATTGGACTTACTGTATTTTTCTTGAATACGTTTCACTGGTCATCCAACCAG
>NW_017325945.1:0-245 GCF_000935625.1 Nanorana parkeri | reverse complement strand
CCCCACTTCGCAGTGCGATCGGACGCTTGGTAAAACTTTGCCTGCGTTCCGTTCGAATGCAAACGCAAAGAATAGAGCAGGCCCCATTTTTTGTGTTTGCAGTGGAACGGAATGCAGGCAAAGTTTTGCCACACATCTGATCGCACTGCGGGCGGGGGGGAAGGACATGGAGGCGGTGCCATTGAATTCAATGCACCACCACGCCCCGCCCCAGAACGCAGGGGGAAGTTTCGTGAGAGATCGCG
>NW_017325944.1:0-245 GCF_000935625.1 Nanorana parkeri | reverse complement strand
TGATGCCAATCGTGGCCCCCAGCACATGCCAGAGTCAGCTAGGAGTAAGCGCCCTCCATCCCGCACCCCCCCACGGGCACATCTGAGCCCACGTGGAGCCGGGTCTCCCTACCCCCCCTCCCCCCCAAGAGGGGTGAGGAGGAGAGGGAGAAGCGGCCCACCCCAGTAACCTGCAACAGGCCAGCATTTAAAAGATCCATCCAGTGTATTGGCTATGGAAAGAAACAGTCATGTATAGTCACATT
>NW_017325943.1:0-245 GCF_000935625.1 Nanorana parkeri | reverse complement strand
CTCAGCAAGAGACGGTCCCTTAGTTTGGATGCTTCTGCCTCGAAGAGGTTGTCAACTGAGCAGACTCGTCTCAGGCGTAGGTATTGACCATAAGGGATACTCCTTTTCAGTGGAGTAGGGTGTGCACTTGTGGCGTGTAGAATAGTGTTACCTGCTGTTGCCTTCCTATATAGACCTGTAAAGATGGACCCGTCATCCTCCACCCCCACTCTCACATCGAGAAAAGGGATGGATTTCTGATGGCA
>NW_017325942.1:0-245 GCF_000935625.1 Nanorana parkeri | reverse complement strand
CTCACAGCCCCGCCTCCCTCTTCTCCTCACAGCCCCGCCTCTTCCTCACAGCCCCGCCTCCGCCTGCTCCTCACTGGGCATAACAAAGCGGGTCACTCACCTCCACGATGACTCTGGTGTCCGATATTCGTCCCAAACGGGTAGAGAGAGGGGAAGAGGATGAGGCAGAAGGAGAGAGCCAAGACCTGCGGAGAGAGAGACACTCACCATGACGCATGTGACACACGCACACACCATGACGCATG
>NW_017325941.1:0-245 GCF_000935625.1 Nanorana parkeri | reverse complement strand
CGCTTTCAAAAAATATATGGTTTGGGGGGTCTTTTACAAACCCCCAGCAGTTGAAAATCAAATCAATGGGAAAAGTTGCCGTCATCTGGAGCCTCTCATCCCTGCCTGGAGCCGCTGCAGGCAGGGATCTGTGACTCCATGGATCCCCACTGCTGTTCCTCGCTTGTAGGGGCTGTGGCAACGGGGATAAAAGAAATCTCCAGTGTTGGGGGGTGGGGCGGAGGAGCAAGCGTCCGCTGGCAGGG
>NW_017325940.1:0-245 GCF_000935625.1 Nanorana parkeri | reverse complement strand
TTTAAATAATTAACTAACATGATTTAAAATATTAGAACAATATAAAACACATTTATTATTACCTGCAGGAATCTAAACTAGTATTCCATGAGTTTCAAAAATAATGTGGGTTTTTCCATTGATGCACATATCCAGCCAGAATAAAACACATTTAACTTTTATAGCATAATAAAAAAATTATAACATTTAAAACTATGAGGAGCTGCATATATAGGCTACAGGATTTAAATATCATTATGTTTCTT
>NW_017325939.1:0-245 GCF_000935625.1 Nanorana parkeri | reverse complement strand
TAAAAAACGGATCTAAATACGCCTGAAAAACGCCGGTAAAAAACGCGCGTAAAAAGCGCATACATAAAACGCCCAGGTGTGAACCAGGCCTAAGACTTTCTCATTTTGGACATTCTGATGTGCAGCTGCTCATGATCTATATATTTTAAGGACAGCTCCAGGTTTTGAAGATTTGCAGGGATCATGAGCTTTGCTGATTACCTAGCTTTAGCTGTGAGTCAGATGCGGGACATGTTGAACCACAG
>NW_017325938.1:0-245 GCF_000935625.1 Nanorana parkeri | reverse complement strand
TTTTATTGCAATGCATACCACCACAGCACACACCGCACTGCGGATTGGGCATTACCACAATGCATAGGTTAAAATTGCCATTTATCCCTGTTTACCAGGGACAGACCCTGTTTTGAGGGGTGTATGCCTGTCAAATGTCTACTGAATGTTTCTGGAGGCAGTGATAACTGTAGACTGTAAAGACGTGGAGGTTCTACTTTTCCCGGGCAGTAGATGGTGCTGTGACACAACAGCCCAGAACCCAT
>NW_017325937.1:0-245 GCF_000935625.1 Nanorana parkeri | reverse complement strand
CATGGGACCCCAGAGGCTTGTATGTAGTCCCGCAAGACAGTAGGACAGCGCTCTTCACCCATGTGCGTGCCAGACGCCTCAATGTTGTAGAAAGTAGAGTAGTAGCGCTGGAAGGCTCCAGCGATACGCTCAGAAGATTGAACCAATCCCTGGCGCGGGCAAACAATTTTAGACACATAAGTGGGGGATCTACGCGTTCGAATAGATCTAGCCAGTATTCTACTGCTCTTATCTCCAAACTCATG
>NW_017325936.1:0-245 GCF_000935625.1 Nanorana parkeri | reverse complement strand
GGGCAGTGTATTAAATGTGTGCTGGGGGCTTGGAAGGGGGGTGAAGTGTATTATGTGTATGTGTGATGGGGAGTGTATTATGTGTGAGGGGGGGGGATTGGAAGAGGGGGTGTATTATTATGTCTGCATTGGGGAGGAGTGTATTATTATGTCTGCGTTGGGGAGGAGTGTATTATTATGTGTGCAGGGGATGGGGATTGGAATGGGGGTCCCCTATATTTCAGGTGCGATTAGGGATTCCTGTG
>NW_017325935.1:0-245 GCF_000935625.1 Nanorana parkeri | reverse complement strand
TTTTTTGGGCTTCACACATTTGACAAACCCCAAAAATCAAACCGGGTCACATTTGCTCATTCCTGTTTAAGACTAATAATTTTTTTTCTGGCATTTGGCTTTCGAAAGGTAGAACTTGCTTGGATATACATTGCTATTTGGGTGACACCTTAGGTCTATTTTTTACCGTTCTATTTTTATCATGTCTACAACAAAGATATACAGTAGCTCAGGGGTGCCCATTAGGTAGATCGTGATCTACCAGT
>NW_017325934.1:0-245 GCF_000935625.1 Nanorana parkeri | reverse complement strand
ACATCAAGGTTCGATGAGGGGTGGTAGGTCCTTTAAATGGCTGCCGCCTCAACTGTCTCCCAATAAACAATATAGCAAACATACACATATTTTCTTATTTATACATGTCATAGAACATCAAGTTCACCTAGCGATCCATCCAATTTAGCTAGTAAATACCATGTAGAGTATTGAAACAGTGACATCACATCTTTCAATTGAGATGTATTTAACTCGTGTAGCAAGAACTTAGTCCAAGTCTTAAA
>NW_017325933.1:0-245 GCF_000935625.1 Nanorana parkeri | reverse complement strand
GACCGCTTCTCGCCATTCGCCGACACCAACGCCCTGTGTCAACCCATCCCAGGCAGCCAATCAAAAGGCGACCTGGGGCTGGCTCCCGATGAAAGCCCCGAGTGTGAGTCACGAACAGACGAACAGGTATTCACCGTGATTGATTGATGAGCATCACAGGCAGGCAGGAGCTCAACTGGAAACCCAACCAGCTCCATTGTTTGGTACTAGTTTCTGTCACGTGACACCACGGCAGGCATTCCTTC
>NW_017325932.1:0-246 GCF_000935625.1 Nanorana parkeri | reverse complement strand
GCAGTCTAGAGCACTCTTGTGCTCACATGTCTTTGTCACTTTTGAGGCAGTATATTGTCCATTTGTCTCCTTACAGTTATAGGATGTACAAATGTCACTGGGATCAGGTAAGCTTTGTCCATTCTTTCAAAGCAAAGACAGTAGTTAAACAGAGCACCAAACCAGTTTTTGCAAAATACATTATAACCATATAAGCATTTGTATACATAGAAATAGTTTATTACATGTTGATGTTTAGTAGAAACA
>NW_017325931.1:0-246 GCF_000935625.1 Nanorana parkeri | reverse complement strand
CCCGCTGCTCTCACCATCTGTATGCAGCGGGATCCGAGAAGTGAAGGAACCGGCGGCGGGGGACTGCGCTGTCGCCGAACTAATGCCGAACGGTGAGGAGAGAGAGAGAGAGAGCGACGCTCGGTCTGGTTCTGACAGCTGGTGCCCCCCTCTCCCCTCACAGCTCAGCCTTAGTACTGTGACAGAGGCTCCGCCCCACCCCCCACCCCCCCGCGGCTGAAGTGCTTCGTGTCTGATCCCCCGCTG
>NW_017325930.1:0-246 GCF_000935625.1 Nanorana parkeri | reverse complement strand
TGACAATGTCAGGATTCATCGGGCTCAGATTGTGAAAGAGTCGCCCATGCGTGCTCGTTCCTGCAGCTAGCTGTGTGTGTTCATAGCCCCGCCCACTCGTGTGCGCTGTGAGGGAAACTGTGAAAATGTAAAACAGGCAATGATGGCTGTTTACATACAAGCGGACATCATAAGACATCATTTCCACACATGGAGTGGGCACCACAGTCCAGACCTTAACCCTATTAAGAATCTTTGGGATGTGCT
>NW_017325929.1:0-246 GCF_000935625.1 Nanorana parkeri | reverse complement strand
GGATGGCTCAAACTTATGAGTTAGGGGTCCTATCAGAATGGTAGGGAGGCGGAGTCTTCCCATTTGTGTGCTGCCATGGAGCTTGTTAGGAAAGGGAAGTATGAAATACAATTTTCCTGATTTTAGAGTTAACCTATAATTATTGTTCTCACTCTGGCAAACATGGCGATACCTAAGATGTGTGGCACAATCATAATTTTTGTACGTAGACACAATTGACAGATGTATGTGTGTGTGTGTGTGTGT
>NW_017325928.1:0-246 GCF_000935625.1 Nanorana parkeri | reverse complement strand
GCTGAAGACCACTCAGCAACTTGGCCATGGCTTTATGTCTGCTTATATATGATAGTGTGCACGCTAATGAGCGTGCATCTGTACGCTAACGAGCGTTTTTCTGCGCACTCACGTACGTGCTCTATTGCGCATAAACATTCCCGTAGGTGCTCGTTCACATGCTAAAGCGCGTTTTCCAGGAACTTTGGGCCATGGATTGCATACATGTGTGTGTGCACGTTTTTGAGCAGGAGTCCATCTGCAGGT
>NW_017325927.1:0-246 GCF_000935625.1 Nanorana parkeri | reverse complement strand
GGGGGGGGGGATTATTTTTTGGGGTTAAAAAAATTGAAGTTGAACAGGTCAAAAAAAACAAAAAAACTTTGGAATTCCTATTTGTTCCAAATCAGGAAAGAAAAATATCCAAAATTAAAAAGGTACCTATTATAATAAATATATAATGATGAGTATCATCCTTCTACTGTTACATTTCCTAATCAGGGCAGATATACACTATATTGCAAAAGTATTGGGACGCCTTTACACGCACATGAACTTTAA
>NW_017325926.1:0-246 GCF_000935625.1 Nanorana parkeri | reverse complement strand
TGGCCAGATTATTATAACCACCCCATCAGTACTTCGTTGGGGCACGGGATGACTCCACGAGATGACTTTGTTGGGCCACCTCGTGAATCATCCCACGTTCAAAGGCTGTTAAATCGCGTTGTTTACCCATATCTTCAGAAAAAAATAACTTCTACTGTCGTGGTAAACAACCTGCTGTTTCACTACTTATAATGGTCTGGCCATATAGCAACTTCAGCGCGAAATTATAGCTAATTTTCCTACAAA
>NW_017325925.1:0-246 GCF_000935625.1 Nanorana parkeri | reverse complement strand
GTGACAGCAAGCTCCACCCAACTGTTTCCTATTGGCCGGCAGTTTCCTCCTGGCCAATGAATAACAACTGGGTGGACCCAGCCATGATGTCACGGCCGGCTCCCCCCAATGACAGATCAGCGTCCTCAGGTAATTTGGGGAACCATTCACCCTGCTTCGGGTGTCACTTCGGCTCACTTGAGCCAAAGCATTTGCCTTTGGCTCAGCCGCCTTCGGCAGCTGTATGGGCTATAGTGAATAGCCCGT
>NW_017325924.1:0-246 GCF_000935625.1 Nanorana parkeri | reverse complement strand
ACATGAATCAGATTGGGGTAGTGCTGTTGCAGGTAAGCCAAACAAACTAATTGTAAAAGAAAGATATTAATTCTACAGCCCAATATGCACTGTCAGCCTAAATTGTAAAAATTCTACTGTTCCATAACACAACATACAGCTTTAAGACATCCCAAAGCATTTGTGTATTTTGCATGCTGCCATTGAAGCTGTATAGTATTTTTTAGGATTTGTCTATTAGCCCTAAACCAAAATGTAAGAATTCAA
>NW_017325923.1:0-246 GCF_000935625.1 Nanorana parkeri | reverse complement strand
GTTGTACAGTGTATGGCCACCTTTTAAGGTGCCCATACACTGCGCGATAATCAGACGATAGTTGTGGGAAATCCCGCCAGGTGTGTGGAAGCCTCTAGTCCTGTGCGGTCGCACGACTCTAAACTTCCGAACATGTTTCAGAACCCGCCGAGCATCGTACGACGTTCGGCGGGTGTGTGTGGCACGTTCGTAAGATAAAAGCCAGACGGGCCGGTGTGCGCACACTGCCCGTTGAGCATTGCGGTC
>NW_017325922.1:0-246 GCF_000935625.1 Nanorana parkeri | reverse complement strand
GCTGAGCCTGACTTCCACTTGCCTCATTCAGCTCCACAGCTACTGTCCCTGCTAGAACTTTAGCTCTGGGGTTGTCAGCTTACACTGCTTGCACCCTTTGATCTAGGTGCAACTGTAACTAGAGTTCACATCCTAGATTCCATATCGCATGCCTGAGTTTGGATCATGACAGTCCTATTTCTAGCATGTCCTTCACTTAATCATACAGATTAGGGATGCACCGATACCACTTTTTTAAGGCCGAGT
>NW_017325921.1:0-246 GCF_000935625.1 Nanorana parkeri | reverse complement strand
TCCTGTAATAAAGACCGCCCACTGCCGCTCTCTCTCCTTGTAGTAGCAATGTAGGAGAATTATGTTGTATACGATGATTGTGTATCTCTGGCAGTGTGTTGGGGATCGCTGGTCGCTCTCTGTAAATCTCCTCCCATGTTTGGACGTCTCACACGTGTCCGGCCTGGAAATGTTTTGCTCCGTAGGACTGTTCTGATTACCTCGGGACGTGTGTGAATGTGGCGCTCTGGTGGCGTGTGTGAATGT
>NW_017325920.1:0-246 GCF_000935625.1 Nanorana parkeri | reverse complement strand
TATATAGTATATACATGGGGGGCGTGCTCTCCGGTGATGGGTCGGGGTATCACAGAAGATGCTGCAGGAAGCAGTTGCCATGGCGACCATGTAGAGAAGGAGGGATGTGAGAAGAAAGGACGGCAGGCGGAGGGAGGACACAGAAGACGGCGAGCAGAATGTCGGAATCCGGGGCCGGAGGAGGAAGCTCCGTCTATGACACCAGCTCTCTGCTGCAGTACTGCAATGGTGAGGATACCGGGGGGG
>NW_017325919.1:0-246 GCF_000935625.1 Nanorana parkeri | reverse complement strand
TGGAGGAAGGACCATAGGGGGTGGGATTTCAGTAGGTGGGCTACACGTGGATCCGGAGGGCATTCCACGAGATAAGAAGATGGGAGACAGACAAGGATTTGCCCTCCCGCCCGCCTTTGTTGTTGTTTTTGCTTTTGTTGTTTTTTTGTTTTATTATTGCGGTGTTCTCGTTTTTTTGTTTTGTTTTTGTGTAGGTTCGGGTTTGTCTTGTCATGGCAGTCTGGTGGCGGTTTGGGGTCCTTGAAG
>NW_017325918.1:0-246 GCF_000935625.1 Nanorana parkeri | reverse complement strand
TTCCCCCCCTTCCCTCTTGCCTCTCGTTTCCTCTCTCCTGCCCTCCCTTTTCTTGCCCTTCTCTGAGGGTGCTCCCGAGCCTCTGCAGCTCCGGCCTAGAGATGCCTCCGTTTTGCCTTATCTCCCACAATGTGCGGGGTCTGAACATCCCAGAAAAACGGGCCATGGTGTTGCACGACCTGCATAGGCAGCGAGCTCATATTGGCTTCCTTCAAGAGACCCATTTCCACTTAGGCCATGCTCCAT
>NW_017325917.1:0-246 GCF_000935625.1 Nanorana parkeri | reverse complement strand
CTTTCTGGATCTACAAATTGAATTCCCTGACACCTGTAGGGTTGAATGAGGAACTGGATATTCACACTATATTGTAGACCTACACCACAACAGTCCTCTAACATTTTCCCAAAACCCCCCCCCCCTCCTCCGAGCTGGTTTTCTTACCCTGCTTTTCGATTTCCAGTCCCATGGTCATGGCAATTAAGCAGAAATGCTCACACATGCAGGCGCCTCTCTCACATTTACCCTGTGGGCATGTCCCCC
>NW_017325916.1:0-246 GCF_000935625.1 Nanorana parkeri | reverse complement strand
TGAAAAACATTGACCTGACTCTACCCTCCCAGAAACACGGCTTTGTCACTGATGAGGTTTTTAGGCCCTTAGGAGCTGCAGTCTTCCACAGAATTCAGCTATATTTAGCTATAGCTCATCTCACTGATATCACATGGGAAACCTCAGAAAAGGGCATAATAGGAATTAGAGGGAATTGGCAGTCCCTTTTTTCTTTTTGAAGAAGATTATATATACCCTGTTTCCCCGAAAATAAGACCTACCCCG
>NW_017325915.1:0-246 GCF_000935625.1 Nanorana parkeri | reverse complement strand
TCAGCACCAATTCAGAGAGGATTTGAGGATCTACAGCTGTGATACACAAATGCATTTGAATGCTTTTTTGAGATTTTAGTAGGGAGTTTAGTGTCACTTTAAGACGTACCGTCAGGGAGAATGATGTTATCCCTCTGCATGAGACAGGAGATAAAACATTGTAACTTTGTCACATATTGAGAGGCAGCTGATAGTGAGAGGCAGCAGATCTGTGTAAAAGAACATGTGTACACATAGACCAGTAAA
>NW_017325914.1:0-246 GCF_000935625.1 Nanorana parkeri | reverse complement strand
GTAAATATCAATGATACTTACTGATCCTCCGTGTGAGAAGGGTCTGTTTGGACCCCTAATATTACCCCGTAGCCCCCCAACATTAAAAAATAAATAATGAAAAAACTAAAAAATTATTTTGAAAAAATTATTCTACAAAACTGAAAACTCCCCCCGACACACACACGCATATTATTAGACGTGCGAAGACTAAAAATTCAAGAGTGTAAATGTCACCAGCACACCAAAAGTATTTCAGCAAAAGTC
>NW_017325913.1:0-246 GCF_000935625.1 Nanorana parkeri | reverse complement strand
TGGCAGAACTACCAGGGTCGCAGCAGTCATGCACGCGCACAAAACTGACAAGGCATCCCTCCACTACCAGAGTGCTTTACATTTCCTAAACCGATAGATACATTCACACTACTGTTAAATGGATGGCAAAAGGGGCAGACAGGGGTGGGGAGAAGGCGGCGGAAGAGGCAGAGCGGGACGGGGGGCCAATTTGCTGCACCATGGGGGGGGTTGTACTTGCCCCCTGGGCTAAAAGTTGCCAGTCAG
>NW_017325912.1:0-246 GCF_000935625.1 Nanorana parkeri | reverse complement strand
GCAGCAGCTAATGAAAAAAAAAATTGTATTTCATTCACTTACACAATTTCATACACCCATATTAAAATGTTATGACTGGATCACACGATACCCCCTACACAGCAAGTTTTCAATAATTTCTTATAGGATAAACTATAGATAAATACTCATTTTAGTAAGATGGTATCCACATCCCCAAAAAATATCTATTAACACTCTTAAACGAATCATGCCATACTTTAATAGAAACATTGCATAGATTTTGTT
>NW_017325911.1:0-246 GCF_000935625.1 Nanorana parkeri | reverse complement strand
GGTGACTACTTTACAACACACACAGGGACCATGGGAACAGACGTAGTCACCCCCACTCCAGAAGAAAAGACAGTGTCAGAGATGATTGGAGGATCTACAGCCAAAACACTGCAGTCAGATCCATAACCTCCCTGAAGTCCAGAGCCTGACACCTATTTATTTGATTTCTTTGTCCTGATTTTGTCATTGTAATTTCGAGGGATGCATCGTTATATCGGCCGCCGAAACATATCGGCCGAAAGTGCC
>NW_017325910.1:0-246 GCF_000935625.1 Nanorana parkeri | reverse complement strand
TTTTAGCATGGATAAGTATTTCTCAACCTCTTCAGTCTCTGTACACATGTCTCCATCCTAGTGTTACTACTATTATATCTCCCTCCTTATGGTGTATACATTTATTTCATAGAACGTCAGAGGACTGAACTCCAAACGTAAGCGATTCCTGGTCTTTGATTTTCTGTGTAGACATCAGCCGCATGTGGTGTGTCTACAAGAAACTCATCTGATGGGCTCTAAAGTAATGGCTCTAAAGAAACACTG
>NW_017325909.1:0-246 GCF_000935625.1 Nanorana parkeri | reverse complement strand
TATTAAACAATATTTAAATAATAGCAGTTCAATGCAATCTATTTTCTACAACCAAAAAAAAAACACAAATCTTTTTTTTTTTTTTCCTTTCACCCTCCTTTCAGTCTCAGATACACAGTACAGCCTCTCCCTCCCCAATCACTTTCATACAACCTGATCCAGCACTTGTCCCTCCTTGGTCTCTCTCTTCTGTTTTCTTTCACTTCTCGGCCCGACTCTGCACCCGCAGGCCTCCCGCAGCCTCGA
>NW_017325908.1:0-246 GCF_000935625.1 Nanorana parkeri | reverse complement strand
GATTGGTCGGGAAGCTGGCACCATGTTCCCTCATGGCACATATGGTCAGAGGAAATCTCCCTCTGACCGGAAGTTCTAGTTTTGGGGAAGATATCGGGACCGGGATATGGGACCAGGAACAAGGAGTATTACATCACTTCCCATCTCTGAGCTGGCATTGTACAGCTACTGAAGCCGAGCAATAAGCTATTGAAGTGCGATTTGCACGTCAATAGCTTATTTAAAGTGGAAAGGTGACACTAGTGG
>NW_017325907.1:0-246 GCF_000935625.1 Nanorana parkeri | reverse complement strand
ATGACAGCTGTAAGAATCTTGTCATTTGCATTGACCCCTACCATATGGTGTGTCACATTCCGTGCTGACTCTACCTGTTAGAAGTGTCCAAATCTGAAGTCCCACGGTGCATTCTTTCACTAACCATCAACTGCGCATCAGCTTAGTGACAGAAACAAGCTTACTGATGCAGTTGAAAGCTGGAAGGCAATTTAGAAGTGTGTGAATGTGAATTGTGTATGAACGTTGGATTTTATTGGCGGTGTT
>NW_017325906.1:0-246 GCF_000935625.1 Nanorana parkeri | reverse complement strand
CATACAAAGCATGAAGCTCTGACATGTGTTCCGCTATATTCAATGCTATGTCAAAGAGCAGATATTATATTATATGCTTACTGATGCCTGGATGCATGGACTGTCTGAGCCCCCTTTTATATATATATAAAAGGGGGCTCAGACAGTCCATGCATCCAGGCATCAGTAAGCATATAATATAATATCTGCTCTTTGACATAGCATTGAATATAGCGGAACACATGTCAGAGCTTCATGCTTTGTATG
>NW_017325905.1:0-246 GCF_000935625.1 Nanorana parkeri | reverse complement strand
TTTCGTCACCTGCGGTGGGAAAGACCTAGGATGCATAGCGGGTATGTAGTTGCGCATGGAGCGGACAATGTGGGAGAGCGGCATTTTGTGTGTGGGCGAGGAAAGGAGCTCCTGAAGAGGAAGCGTAGGTGTAGGTCTGGGGAAAGGGAGGTTTGTTTTGATAAAACGTGAGATCTGAGCATAATGTAGGAAATGGTTAGGGACTATGTGAAATTCAGTTTGCAAGTCTTGAAATTTTTTGCAACG
>NW_017325904.1:0-246 GCF_000935625.1 Nanorana parkeri | reverse complement strand
CCCCCTCTGTGTCCCCGGGACCCCCCCCTCTGTGTACCCGGGACCCGCCCCCTCGGTGCACCCGGGACCCGCCCCCTCGTATGTGTCCTTGTACCCCCGCTGTGGGCTGCTCGGGTGACACCGCTGACCTCCATCCCAGGAAATGACTTTTGTTTCTCTCTACAGATTGCAGAAAGACGACTTCAGCCTGGAGGAGATCTACACCAACCAGAACTACCGGACCCCCACCAAAAAAAGGTCCGGTCT
>NW_017325903.1:0-246 GCF_000935625.1 Nanorana parkeri | reverse complement strand
ATGGTTCCCAGCTCCTTTCTAGAACATCAGACCCTCTCAGGTTTGCAGTAATGGGATGTATGAGAATTACTTGTAGGGTAATGACTAGTTCTACCAAACCAGCAGTGGACTATTAACACCCTAAAAACTTAATGACAAAAGACAAAAAACAAGCCACTATAATAAACAAGTTTTTTTTCTCTTAGACATTTTAAGTGCTTCCATGAAAAATCCACAAGGCTGAGACAGGCATCTGAAAAAGTAAAA
>NW_017325902.1:0-246 GCF_000935625.1 Nanorana parkeri | reverse complement strand
ACTTTACCACCACACCGAGTGTATGACTGCCCCATAGAACTCATTCCCGGTAGCGCCATACCCTCAGGAAGGATATACCCTCTCTCCCAACCTGAGCTAGACCATTTAAAGAAGTATTTGAATGATAACCTCAAAAAGGGCTTCATTAGACCCTCTACATCACCAGCTAGCGCAGGAATGTTCTTTGTTAAGAACAAAGATGATTCCCTCCGTCCTATAATAGATTATAGAGAGCTCAACAAAATT
>NW_017325901.1:0-246 GCF_000935625.1 Nanorana parkeri | reverse complement strand
ACCAGACCCTTTAGGTCTGTTAGGAATGTTAGGAGGGACCATTTAAAGAAAAAAAAAAGTGAAGGGTTCCCGCCAGAATGTTCCGGGCGTCGGGGGATTCCACACCGCTGCCACCCCAGTGCGCCCTGCCTGCCCGAGGCCTGGACTCGGTGGCCTTGTGGGGAATCTGGGCCTGCTCGATGGTATGCACTTGGTAATAGCATTGTGTAATGTACTCTTAAAACAATCCCACTTCTCATCAGTGTT
>NW_017325900.1:0-246 GCF_000935625.1 Nanorana parkeri | reverse complement strand
CAGAGCTCACCACAGATCCTGCAAAGCCCCCTTGAGACCCATCAAAGCCCCCCGCAGATCCTGCATAGACCCTGCAGGATCTCAGGGGGGGTCTGCAGGATCTGTGGTGGGCTTTGGAGGCTGCAGAGCCTGCTATGAATCCTGCAAATCCCCCCTGAGACCCAGGAAAGCCCCCCAAAGATCCTGAAAAGCAGCCTGAGACCCGACAAAGCCCTACACAGATCCTGCAGCATCTCAGGGGGGTTG
>NW_017325899.1:0-246 GCF_000935625.1 Nanorana parkeri | reverse complement strand
GGCCGTCACCCGATGTGTGCGACCCGAGGAGGAGAGGACCCCACATGCCCGCACAGGCCCGCGACGGACGGCAGCACCGGACCTCACCAGGGTACGACCATTACAGTACTCCCTCCCTAAGGGAACCCTACCAGGGTTCGTACGAGGAGAAGGACGGTCAGGGTAACGAGAGAGAGCACATCGAGTTCCACCCATCCCGCCGAAACCGGCCATTCCTGATCCGCTTGCTCAATTACAGGGACAGGG
>NW_017325898.1:0-246 GCF_000935625.1 Nanorana parkeri | reverse complement strand
TGCGGAGGAGGGGGGGTATGGTAGAGAGGGGGCAGTGGAGAAGGGCTTGAAGTCTCCATGGAAGTACCATCTCCGATTCCAATTCGTAGTTGGAATAGTATGAGGAGGAACTGATCCAGTCCATGGAATGTCGGAGAAGACAGCTTAAGTTATAGAGTCTAACATTTGGAAAGGCCATGCCACCCTCACGCTTGGGTAGATACAGTTTTTTCATGGAAATTCTTGCCCTTCTCCCCTGCCATATAA
>NW_017325897.1:0-246 GCF_000935625.1 Nanorana parkeri | reverse complement strand
GCGTGGGAGATGGGAGGCTGCGCTTGTTGGTGGATCCAGGGTTCAGTTAAGTATAAAAAATTGTCCCCGGATTTTATGTTAAAAATGTTGTCATTTTACCCTGGTGGTCACTGGGGGCTCCCTGGACCCTGGTTGTGTGGGGGTCTGCTGTGGCTGCAGCTGCAGTGGCTCCCTCCCTCCGCCTCCTCTCTGCCACATGTACCCGGCCGGCCAGCCTGCCCACATCAGATGCGGCTCTGTACTCGG
>NW_017325896.1:0-246 GCF_000935625.1 Nanorana parkeri | reverse complement strand
TCTCCCTAGACCAAAACGAGCAGTTAACCAGTCAGACTAAGACTATTATATGTTTTGCAAATAAAATTAAGAACTTAAAAAAATAATTTAAGGTATTGGTTGGTAGAGATTGTAGAATGATCTATGATTTACATTTTATTGAACGATCAGAATAGCCAAATCAAAAACTTCACCCAAGCAATTCAAATTTACAGTTTCTAAGGGCCTTATGATATATTAAAATGGATTTGCAGTCAAAACTTTTTT
>NW_017325895.1:0-246 GCF_000935625.1 Nanorana parkeri | reverse complement strand
CCAATGTCACCAGTTGAATTGATTCTGGCAACTTGAGACACTAAGGAGTTGTCCTGGCAACTTGGGATGCCAAGGGGGAGGATAGAGGTATAGTCTGCCTCAGCAAGCACTTTGGCTTTCCCCCTTGGCGATCGCTTCTGATTTGATGAAGTACAGGTGTGGAGGATGTGAATACACATCTGCCAGGCACAGCATCCTATAGCTTGTTGATGGCTTAAGGTGATGAATATAGTGATTCCATATGCA
>NW_017325894.1:0-246 GCF_000935625.1 Nanorana parkeri | reverse complement strand
TAGTTAACATGGCCACTGCCAGAAGACTGGGGAAGAAAAGACAAATCAGGTGTGCAAAGAATACAAAGCCGGCAATTATCAGAGGTGCACCGAAATGGACATTTCAAAACCAAAACGAAACCCAAATAAAAAAATTGTCAGGCCTAAACCGAAACTGTTTTTTATTTCAATTTTTTCAAATTTTTTAAATATTATTTTTATTTATTTTTTAATAAACTTTTTAATTTTTTTATATTTATTTTTATT
>NW_017325893.1:0-246 GCF_000935625.1 Nanorana parkeri | reverse complement strand
GGAGGGAGCTGTGTGGGGATGAATTGTTTGAGAACGTGATTATTATTATTGTTATCATTATTATTGTTGTTGTTATTATTGTTTTATTGTTATTCATTTTATTACACAGATGCATGTGCACATTAATATAATTGGGTGTGCAGGTTCTGTGTATGTTATACCATGAATAAAGCGATATAATGTACAATATGTATAAAATATATACATATAAAAATATATAAAATATGTATTATGCTGTAGAACATG
>NW_017325892.1:0-246 GCF_000935625.1 Nanorana parkeri | reverse complement strand
GTTCCTAAATATATGTGAGAGGGATTTAACGCCCTTTGAGGACCAGAAGGCTGCCGATGGGAGTCGCTGCAGTTCCGGAAAGGAAGGATTGCCCCAGATTGGTGAGTGTGGAGAGTGGGACCAGGCTTCCACCGACAGCCATCTAATGACATACTTCAGGACCCGAAGAGTCACACATATAAGGGCAGTACCTGAGTGGGAACCAGAGATCCCCCTGTAGATGACATTTTGGAGGGATTCAAAGGA
>NW_017325891.1:0-246 GCF_000935625.1 Nanorana parkeri | reverse complement strand
GCTGAGCTCTCCTCCAGCATGACCCTGCTCAGCCTCCTGTGACAGAACAGGAGAACAGAGGTGTGGAAGCGGAGACAGCTGTCAGCTGTTAAAGGAGGCCAGGCCGGCGGCGTGGGGGGGAGAAGTCAGCTGTCAGAGGAGATCGAGCTCTCCTCCTGGCACACCTTTCTCAGCCTCCTATGACAGCGAGTCAGGATGAAGAGCTGGTACAAACACTCAGTGATCAGTGATCGCTGAGTGTTTTTA
>NW_017325890.1:0-246 GCF_000935625.1 Nanorana parkeri | reverse complement strand
TAATGTTTAGGGTTTCCTCTCCCTGTAATGTTTAGGGTTTCCTCTCCCTGTAAAGTTCAGGTTTCCTCTCCCTGTAATGTTCAGGTTTCCTCTCCCTGTAATGTTCAGGTTTCCTCTCCTTGTAATGTTTAGGGTTTCCTCTCCCTGTAATGTTTAGGTTTTCTCTCCCTGTAATGTGTAGGGTTTCTCTCCCTGTAATGTTTAGGGTTTCCTCTCCTTGTAATGTTTAGGGTTTCCTCTCCCTGT
>NW_017325889.1:0-246 GCF_000935625.1 Nanorana parkeri | reverse complement strand
CATGGTGTAAATTTATGGCACGCCTAGCCTTCTTGAGTGCGACCACTGAGGATTCACTAGGAGTCTGCATATACCGCTGCACATATTGCCTCCTCGTCCTGGAGCAATGTAAGGGCAGCACTGTGCTCCCTGCGCGCTGCCTTGATACCAGAAATATATTCGCCCCTGGTAGTAGCTTTTAAAGGCGTCCCAAACCACCGGTGCGGACGCAGTGCCTGCATTAACGGGCCA
Source organism: Nanorana parkeri (assembly GCF_000935625.1). Classification (NCBI taxonomy): domain Eukaryota; kingdom Metazoa; phylum Chordata; class Amphibia; order Anura; family Dicroglossidae; genus Nanorana; species Nanorana parkeri. The sequence goes on along the minus strand of NW_017325889.1, from coordinate 15 downwards.
ATAGGTCAGCATGGC
>NW_017325888.1:0-246 GCF_000935625.1 Nanorana parkeri | reverse complement strand
CGATGCTGGCGACGTACACTGTACGTCGTCAGTCACAAAGGAGTTAAACAACAATAAAAAAATAATAAAAAAGAAAAATTCCAAAAAATTTAAAGAAAAAAAAAACAGTGTGGGGTCCCCCTCCCAAACAATACTAGAGCCTTTAGGTCTGGTAGGACAGTTAGGGGGGACCCCACTATTTTTTTTTAAACACATTTTATTTGATTTTTTTCATATAAAACTACAAAATAAAAATGAAACAAACAT
>NW_017325887.1:0-246 GCF_000935625.1 Nanorana parkeri | reverse complement strand
TCACAGATGTGACCCCGCCCCCCCATGATGCGGTGTGATCAACTTGTCACAGATGAATGTGTCTGAATTGTTACATTGTATCCACGACTGTCCCCTCCTCAGTGACAACACTAGACATGTGCAACGGCTAAAAATTCGTTTCGGATTTTGTTTTTCGGGAATTCGGATCCTATATGTGTTTTCGTTTCGGGAATCGTATTCGGGGAGGGGTCGGAGTCTGGAGGCGGGATTTACATTTATTTTTAC
>NW_017325886.1:0-246 GCF_000935625.1 Nanorana parkeri | reverse complement strand
TGAACATAGACTGCTTCTGTTGTGCTCTCTCTTTAGAAAACTCTTTAGGAGTTCCCCACTCCTGCCTTAAGTGGTAAACTCTGTCATGTTGATTGGTATAGCTTCTGACCTGAAGAAGAGAGGTCAACTCTCAAAAGCTTGTCTTTTGAATATTATGTTAATCCAGTTAGTCCAATAAGAAAGGTACCATTGCATTGCAATACTCTGTGTGTGTGTGTGTATGTATATATATATATATATATCTAT
>NW_017325885.1:0-246 GCF_000935625.1 Nanorana parkeri | reverse complement strand
TGTAGCAGCACCCTGGAGTCAGAGGCAGCGAGGTGGAGAGTCCTGTATGTATCGGCACCCTGGAGTGAGAGGCAGTGAGGTAGAGAGTATTGTATGTAGCAGCACCCTGGAGTCAGAGGCAGCGAGTGCTATATGTAGCAGCAATCTGGAGTCAGAGGCAGCGAGGTGGAGAGTACTGTATGTAGCAGCACCTTGGAGTCAGAGGCAACAAGGTGGAGAGTACTGTATGTAGCAGCACCCTGGAGT
>NW_017325884.1:0-246 GCF_000935625.1 Nanorana parkeri | reverse complement strand
TTCGCCAGTCTATCCGCTACCAGTTTGGACATAAATTTGGCATCACAATTTATTAGGGATATTGGTCTGTACGAATTTGGTAGAGTAGCATCTTTCCCTTTTTTGGGCAGCACTTTTATATAAGCTTCAGTACCAGTCGGTAAGTATCCGCCTCCTGACCACATTGTAGTAAAGACCTTATGCAACACAGGAGTCACGTCATCATGAAGCATTTTGTAAAATTTGTTTGTAAGACCATCCGGTCCC
>NW_017325883.1:0-246 GCF_000935625.1 Nanorana parkeri | reverse complement strand
TTATTCGGCACCCACGGATCGGTAGGTGCCGGATAACTGTATCCGGCACCTACACAATGGGAATCTGGATAACTGCCGGATTCCCATTGTGTACGGTCTGCTGCCGACCGCGGCAGTATAGTACACAAGTAAACACCTCGGTTTGCGATATTTTCGCTCTACGATGGATTTTCTGGAACGTAACCTAAGGAGTGTCTGTAAAAGGTCGCCATATACTGAGCTTAGGGTGACGGGAGGACGCTAGTT
>NW_017325882.1:0-246 GCF_000935625.1 Nanorana parkeri | reverse complement strand
GGTACAGATTATGTACCCATGCATAACTATGCAATAGACAATAATACACGACTATACGATTTAAGTTTATTATCTTATATACCTTGAAATGTACTACTCTTTGAGAGTTATAGGTTTTGAGAATTGTGCTTAGAACTATAAAAATACCTAAGGGCTGATTTTTGAAATTGGAGTCCCTTTATGCGATGTTCCCTCGCGCATGGCCGGGCGCCTCCCCTTTCTTCCCTTTTCTCCCCTTAGATGCCC
>NW_017325881.1:0-246 GCF_000935625.1 Nanorana parkeri | reverse complement strand
CTTGCTGCCTTAGGAGGGTGTGAGTGCAGAGTTCCTTGTCTCTCAGGTCTGCTGCCTGGGTAGGGTATAGTTCCAGAGAGATCTAGTTTATGCTTCTAAAGCCTGCTGATTGGGGAAGGAAGCTGAAGAAGAATCCTTAGAGTTTTGCCTGACCAGTTCTTGGTCCAAATTAGCCTGTGAGAGGGGCTGAGGATACTTAAAGGTAAGCAAAGAGAGACAGCCAGGAGGGAGAGCGAGCGAGCAAAG
>NW_017325880.1:0-246 GCF_000935625.1 Nanorana parkeri | reverse complement strand
CCCCCCCCCCCTCCGGGTATCATATACACGGACACTGTGCGTCTCTGCTGTTTCTTATGATACGACAGCAGTTGATGGGGTTTGAAGTCCTTTGCACCACATCGGAGATTCGGGAGACACCGCCGGTTATCACAGGTGCCCGCCTCATCCCCACAACTCCTCTCCACCTCATGCTGTCTCCTATTTCACTTTTCTGGGTCAGTGGAGTCGCTGTCTTCTCTGAAGGATGACACGGGTCTGCTGCTT
>NW_017325879.1:0-246 GCF_000935625.1 Nanorana parkeri | reverse complement strand
GCCGCTCATTCCTATGGCTGGTCCGTGCCGCTCATTCCTATAACTGGTCCGTGCCGCTCATTCCTATGACTGGTTTGTGCCGCTCATTCCTAGGGCTGGTCCGTGCCGCTCATTCCTATGGTTGGTCCGTGCTGCTCATTCCTATGGCTGGTCCCTGACGTTCATTCCTATGGCTGGTCCGTGCTGCTCATTCCTATGATGGTCTGTTCCGCTCATTCCTATGACCGATCCGTTCCGCTCATTCCT
>NW_017325878.1:0-246 GCF_000935625.1 Nanorana parkeri | reverse complement strand
GCTCAGCGTTCATTGTGTTCAGTTATCTCTTCATCTTGTCAATGGACATAGAAGACATTTTCCAGCACACGGGATGATATCTGCACCGGATGTCCTATTACATTCTTCACGTTTCATTGTCATGGCAACGCAGCACTGGAGTCCCACATCCCATTCCCAACAGTGCCCAATGGAGTGTGTATGTCGGTGCTCCAACTTCCACCCCCTGGATTGGGGTGGAGTCTGGTATGGTCACTGGATTGGGGT
>NW_017325877.1:0-246 GCF_000935625.1 Nanorana parkeri | reverse complement strand
AAAGATGTCAATCTGGCGTCTCTTCTCATTGCTGCCCATGAGGTCTCTGATAACAAGGCGTACGCATGCGGGGATGTATCAGTTATATTGAAAGCCAGAGACCCCAGGTTGAATAGAAAGTTGTCCATTCCCGAGTTTGTGCTGGCATTCGGCACATTCAGGGACGTGATATATTCAGCAAGTCCCGGGCGGAGGGAGGAATTCGATGCATACATACAGGTGAAACTCGAATAATTAGAATATCGT
>NW_017325876.1:0-246 GCF_000935625.1 Nanorana parkeri | reverse complement strand
TTTAATATTGGATATTTTTAATATTAATATTTTTAATATTAACCCCTTTTTTAAGAATAACCCTTTATATTGCCCGATTTCATTATGTTTCTAGATATACGAATATCCGAGCTACTGACTTTGTTAGGATACTTTCATTCATTTTTTAATGTTAATAATAATGGCGATTCTAATATTAATATATAAAAAAAATGTCTTTCTATAAATATATTTTTTCTTCCCATAAATGTATTCCTTGATCACAAT
>NW_017325875.1:0-246 GCF_000935625.1 Nanorana parkeri | reverse complement strand
CCATGAAACTAATTAAAATGTCTAATATAATACATACAGTTATTTAAAAAATTATAACAGGTGGGTGAAAAGTCATTTTCAGTTTCGGCCTGACAAAGCCTGCAGCACGAGGTGTGCTGCGATGCCATTTATTTAAATGGCACCCCAAACATGCCTCCTGCCCGCAGTGCAATTACCTGCATTGATACGTGTGGTACCACAATGCTTCCAGTGTGGTGTGATTGCAAAAAATTGTGCATGCAGTTT
>NW_017325874.1:0-246 GCF_000935625.1 Nanorana parkeri | reverse complement strand
GCCTTCAAATTAAATTTGCACTTTAGCACTTACACATCTTTTTAGGTCCAGCGCAGAATCAATAAAATCTATATATCACTAAGGTTATTATTTCCTGTTCCTAAGTTTGGAGCCTAATAATAACCAAAAATGTAAAACATTAATTAAATTATCAAGCAGTCATAGTGAGCTCTATTCACAAATGAAGTGTAAACAAATAGTGTAAAAAAATAAATAAAGTGTAAAAAATATATATAAAAAATATAT
>NW_017325873.1:0-246 GCF_000935625.1 Nanorana parkeri | reverse complement strand
TCATGTGCGTGTAAAGGCCGGCGTCCCAATACTTTCGGCAAGATAGTGTATATCTGGGGGTAGCGTCACTTTAAATATTACAGTCATTTTGTTTCTACGATGACAGTGGAAAATCCGACATTATTAGATATTCCTAAATATTTATAATAAAATGTTAATATTGACATTATAATAACTTCCCAATCACAATTCCGGGAACGCCGGCAGGGTTGCCACCCGTCCGGTTTTCAACCGGACAGTCCAGTT
>NW_017325872.1:0-246 GCF_000935625.1 Nanorana parkeri | reverse complement strand
CTGCTATTTGGAGAGGATTGCAGGCCGGCCTCCTTCCCACTCACTATTGGCTGTGGAGGGGGTCCTATTAATTTGGAGAGGGGCTTGCTATGGTGCTTTTGGGCTGTGTGGGACCCTTTATTCATGCCCCATGGATCAGGAGGACCCCAAAGACCTATTTTTCAAATATGTGGGGGTACGTGGGGAAGGGGAGACTGTTTCCCTATACCCCAGGATCCTGTCCTGGACCAGACTGCGGACTTGTCT
>NW_017325871.1:0-246 GCF_000935625.1 Nanorana parkeri | reverse complement strand
GCTTGTAGAGCGCATAGCATTAAAATAAACCGATAGCGGGTAACATTTGTTCTTCTGAAATGGTTTTCCTCAACGCATTTTACAGATCTTTGTTTTCTTTGTCAGAACATTGCTTTTCCTCCCGGTGTGACGCTGCCCAGTACCATTATTCTGGATTCACGCACCTACAAAGCTGTATCGATTCCGCCATCATAAAGGTAAAAACCTTCTTCCTCCTCTTCCTTCTCCTCTTCTTCCTCCTCTTCT
>NW_017325870.1:0-246 GCF_000935625.1 Nanorana parkeri | reverse complement strand
TAGCCATGCAGGCTTAGTTTTTGATCTTTTAATTTTGTTACCCAATGGTATACAACTGGTAATAGCATTATGTAATTTATTCTTTTTTTTACTTTTCAAAATATTTTATTGTTTTTTTGACATTTTTCCAATAAAAAGAATGTAACATTGAACTAAAAGTATACATATATATACATTTATGACATATACGTGTACATCAAACAACATATCAAGATTCAACTGACAATCTTGGGACAGACACCGAGA
>NW_017325869.1:0-246 GCF_000935625.1 Nanorana parkeri | reverse complement strand
TGGTTTCTATATGTTGTGTCTTCATCCAATGGTTTCTATATGTTGTGTCCTGAGTCTCTGGTTTCTATATGTTGTGTCTTCATTCAATGGCTTCTATTTGCTGTGTCCTGATTCAATGGTTTCTATCTGCTGTGTCTTCATTCAATGGTTTCTCTTTATGTTGTGTCCTTATTCAATGGCTTCTATCTGCTGTGTTCTGATTCAGTGGTTTCTATATGTTGTGTCTTCACTCAATGGTTTCTATAT
>NW_017325868.1:0-246 GCF_000935625.1 Nanorana parkeri | reverse complement strand
GGCGGGAGCCGCGGGACACAGACGGGGACACAGAGGAGATCCAGGCCGTGGACAGTTAGGTGCGGAGTGGTGGGGGGGTCCCAGTATCCCACGCACGATACTGCCAGCGCAGATATGGGGGGCCCGTCGGTAAACACCGGGCGCCGGATATTGAGAAGGGAGCCGGAGGAGCTGCAGGCAGCCTATATGTGATGCGGCAGTCTGAGGCCTCTGTATAAAATACTGCTGGTATTTGTAGTCCTCTAT
>NW_017325867.1:0-246 GCF_000935625.1 Nanorana parkeri | reverse complement strand
ATGCTTTATTGAATAAAAGGAACACAACATATTGTTAGTTTAATAAACTCTCACAGTGATATCAAACAGCCATTTTAATGATTTGAAGATCCACTAACAAACTTTTATCAGCCCCAAATAAGATCTTATATCTCTGGGAGTTTTCAGCTGTGAGATCGATGCACCTAGGTTGCCAACATTATACATTTTATTGATGATATTTTATATATTTAGCATTATTGAGAATGTAGCAAAAGAGTAGGAGTC
>NW_017325866.1:0-246 GCF_000935625.1 Nanorana parkeri | reverse complement strand
GGTCATATATAAATAAAATAATAAAATTGATCCTAATAAAGTTACGTTGCGGTCAGACGCCATCAACACCTCTCCCCCCTCTGAGGACCTGAAATACGCGACATCAGAGGCAGATTTTGGGGTGACACCTGTTCTGGGGGGGTTTCTGACGATACTTTGCAGTCACTGAAGGTCACAGATTTTGGGGTGAATGGATTCCGGTTCCGCTCGCTCCTCACACAGATCTGTTCCAGATTGTAAGAAGTC
>NW_017325865.1:0-246 GCF_000935625.1 Nanorana parkeri | reverse complement strand
AGATGGTATTGGTATTCTGCATTGCAGTATAATGTATTGCTATGATTTGTTGTCCTCTATGGTTGGTGTTACTCTGCATTGTTGTATAATGTATTGCTGGGATTTGTAGTCCTCTATACAGTGGTGGAACTACCAGGGTCACAGTATTCACAGCTGCAATGGGGTCCTAATATTTTGCCACTTGGGGGGGTGACCCAGAAAGGACGACATTGCCAGTTACCGGGTCCCCCTTTCTTCAGTTTTGTG
>NW_017325864.1:0-246 GCF_000935625.1 Nanorana parkeri | reverse complement strand
TGGGAACAAACTGTTCTGGTCTGGACATGATCCGGACATGGCATGAACAAGCCCTCACTCAGTTAAATTAACCTATTTCACTGACCAACTGAACATGGAACGAAAGTGCAGTAGAAGAGAAAATGAATGGCAGAAAGGAAAGTACAATTACATTTATATAGCGCCAACATATTCCAAAGTGCTATACAAATGGTTTAAACAAGCAAGAAACAATGACAAGCATCGTTGACATACAGAAACAGTAGG
>NW_017325863.1:0-246 GCF_000935625.1 Nanorana parkeri | reverse complement strand
ACGACCGAAATCAAGGCAGAATAGTAACAATAAAAATAGTGACGAACAACAAGGTAGCAAACTTTTGTCCCACAAAAAGAGAGGAATTAAATGTATGTACACCAACGCTAGAAGTCTGGCAAATAAAATAGAGGAGCTTGAAATTAGGCTAATTGAAGAGGACTTCGACAAAGTGGAATGCAACCAGGTGCATGTCATGTGCAATGAGACCTGGCTGGACAGCACGCATGACTGGGCTACTAATAT
>NW_017325862.1:0-246 GCF_000935625.1 Nanorana parkeri | reverse complement strand
CATATCTGTCCCTGTATATAGGGAGACCCCCATATCTGTCCTGTATATGGGAAGACTCACGCATGACCCATGGAGAGGTTTGCCCAGCGAAGGGTTAACCAAGCTGATGATGTCACACATGATATAATCTGTCATAAACAATGGAGAGCTGTGATTGGACAATGAATGTGTCTATTGTATGTCAATCTCTGGGGACTTCTGATTGTCAGCTCCTGGACCCAGCATTGTGATTAGAAAAATGTGTGT
>NW_017325861.1:0-246 GCF_000935625.1 Nanorana parkeri | reverse complement strand
GCTAGCCAGAGCCGTAGCTAGCTCCTTTTGCACCCAAAGCAAGAAGAAAAAAACATGCCCCCCCCCAACAGGCGTGTAACGTCACCCAGCGCCCCGCCTCCAGGATGTTTTTTAAATTATTTATTATTATTATTTTTTTTTTTACTGTTGGGGGGGCTTTTGGGAAATATCAGGGGTCTAAACAGCCCCCTAATATTTTCCTTTGAAAATAGAAAAAGAAATCGAGGACACAAAGTCCTCAATCTC
>NW_017325860.1:0-246 GCF_000935625.1 Nanorana parkeri | reverse complement strand
AGAAAAAAAATATATATAATTACATATATATATATATAAAGTGATCGGTGCACCCCTGAAATTTCCTGTTTTGGAAATGTATTTCTTCCCAGAGAGAGTATCTTAAAAGGAAAAAAGAAGAAATTGCAGTCCCATAGACCAAAATTCAAATGGCATACACATGTATGAGAAAATAAAAAAGTTTACTTCTTATTGTAGAAGGTAGATAGAGGGCACTCACGGTGATGTTTGTTCATTCCTTAAAGG
>NW_017325859.1:0-246 GCF_000935625.1 Nanorana parkeri | reverse complement strand
GAGTCGGTCCTAGCCTCGGTCTTGGATTCGGTCCTAGCCTCTGTCCTAGCATCGGTCTTGGAGTCGGTCCTAGCCTCGGTCTCGGACCTTGGATACAATTTCTGAGCAGTAAAGTTTGTTATACTATGTACATTCCCGCAGGAAAGGTAAACCTCCACTTCCTGTTCCGGGGACACAAGAGGAAATGAGGAGAAATTCCGCCACTGTGTAACTCTGTGAGACCGGCGGTGGAATCTGCACGCCGTG
>NW_017325858.1:0-246 GCF_000935625.1 Nanorana parkeri | reverse complement strand
TCTCAGCAGATATCAGCGGGTGATAGCTCCCTATATGCTCAGTTTTGGGTCACAGGAGGACAATAGTGAATGTCCTCCTGTGACCCTAAAGAGGACAATGGCCATAATTCTATGTAAACCCCGACAATCGTCTTCCCCGGTTACACAATTCCCATAATAACCTCCAGTGAAGGGGTCTGAGATTCAGAGACCTCCTTGTCTGTAGTGTGACATCACGGGGACGATGGATCCTCCAGTAGAGTCTCT
>NW_017325857.1:0-246 GCF_000935625.1 Nanorana parkeri | reverse complement strand
CCCCCTTTCTCCTTCTTCTGCTTGTGTTTTGTTTGTTGTTGATATTGTTATGCTGTTTTGTTTTGGTGGTTGTTGTAACACATATAAATGGGTTGTTGAAAAAAAAAAGAAAAAAAAATGTTTAAACGTGGAGATATGAAAGAGAAAATTACTAACGATAGAACCATAGAGTTAGGTATAGGGCACATATGTGGTATGTACGTGTAGCATATTGGATGTCTCAACAACTGTTAAATGTTCATTAAA
>NW_017325856.1:0-246 GCF_000935625.1 Nanorana parkeri | reverse complement strand
ACTAGTACTGAACAAGTTACTACTAGGAGAAGTCAAATGTAATCGCTAAATCATTCAAAATTGATGAAGGTGCCCATGAGAATGAGAATCCACAAAATATATCAGCTTCAGGTTGGGGTGCTAAATTATAGACATGTAAGCCTGCAAAAAATTAGTTTAGTTTCAGATTTTTCTTTTTTCGGGATTCGGGTCCGAATGTTAACTAGATTAGGATTCAAATGAATATTAGTTGCAGCAAAGTGACAG
>NW_017325855.1:0-247 GCF_000935625.1 Nanorana parkeri | reverse complement strand
GTTGTAGTTGTGGCTATTTTCCCTAATTAGCATCGCCTTATATAGACTATGTAGTAAACATGTATTAGAATGTCCCTGCTAATCTTGAGTTGAGTACGTAGGTGGAGTATTGGAAGGGAGACATGAATGACTCCCTTTCTTGAGGATCAAAAAAAAAATCTACAAAGGGCATCCACCTGTTGAGAAAGGGAGTCACCTTGTTGTCCTCCTCCCTATGGGTCTCCGCATCCAATTTCTCCAGATGGAG
>NW_017325854.1:0-247 GCF_000935625.1 Nanorana parkeri | reverse complement strand
TTGAGTCCTTGGGCATTGAGAGACACAAATTTTAATGTGGACATTGTGATCCAATAAAGGGCAGATACAGCAAGGGATGGTAAGTATCGTTTGTAATAGAAAGAGGTTGATTAGAGGAGATAAGGAGAAGAGAGAGGGAGAGGAAGTAGAGGGGGTATTTATGAGGTAGGAGAGGGAAGAAGGGTGGAGAAGAAGAGGGGGGGAAAAGGAGAAGGGAAAGAAAAAAAAAAAAGGGGGGGGGGGGGGC
>NW_017325853.1:0-247 GCF_000935625.1 Nanorana parkeri | reverse complement strand
ACCTTGTACACCCATGTGGCCTGTCAGTCTATGATTTTCCCCGACTAAGTCTCTTTGATGTTGTAAGGGCACAATAAATCTTAGCCCTTCACCAGTCTTTCTTAGTAAGAGACTATCCTGCAGTGCATAATTTTGGGGAGCATCTGCCGCTTTTTCTCTAAGCTGCCTTTTGATGTTTCTCAAGGTATCATCCTTGTCTTGCTCCGCCGCTAAGCATGGGGTAGGTGCCCTTAGCACAGGCAAGAGC
>NW_017325852.1:0-247 GCF_000935625.1 Nanorana parkeri | reverse complement strand
CTGCTGCCCCAAGGCCAGGTTCCTCCATGCGCCCCCCTCCCTGCCAAACCCCTCCCCCCAATGGAGAATGGCAACCAGGTGGCAGGGGCGGCAGGGTTTTTATTTTTTTTAACTTTTGTTATTTTTTTCCATTTTTTTTTTTTTTACTTTTTTTCCATTTTTATTTATCTTATCATCTTTTACTTTTTTATATACATTTTTTTATTTCATTATGTTTTACTTTATCACTTTTAAATTTTTTAAATTA
>NW_017325851.1:0-247 GCF_000935625.1 Nanorana parkeri | reverse complement strand
TGAGGTCCACTATGTTCTGGGTACCTTCAGCAGCCATCAGCATTCCTGTTTCTCCTCCTCTAGCAATAGTAGAGGCCTCCTCCTGAATTGAGGCCTAGCAAATATTTTCCCGCACTCCAGTATTTCCACAACCAGGCCTCAGGCCTAGCCTGGGGGGTGACTGGACAGCATCCAACCATGGACAAAACCATGGCTGGCATCTGACTAAAACTGAGCACATGGCAATTCCCTCCAGTATATGTACCCT
>NW_017325850.1:0-247 GCF_000935625.1 Nanorana parkeri | reverse complement strand
ACAAAGCTCCTAACATATTGACTCTCTCTCTGAAGAGATTCAATATGTTCACAGGACAAAAACTGACCAAGGTAAGCCTCCAGTGAGTTCAGGGTGTGGGGTCTCCTGTACTGTCATGTTGGGAAGATTTCACAAAGTAGTTTTTTAGTTACTTTGCCTAATACATTGTTCTTTTTTCCAGAGGGTAAAATACCCAAAACAGATCAACATCAGTCCGTACACCTCGAGTGGCAGTGAAGCCATCAAA
>NW_017325849.1:0-247 GCF_000935625.1 Nanorana parkeri | reverse complement strand
GCTGAGCTCCATATCTTCCCTTAGTTAAGGGTGTTATAGCAGCCTAGGGTGACAACTCTGCTTCTCCATAGATGCAGTACAGTGATTGAGTGCTGTCACCTCACCCTAGGGCAAGAAGGACCATGAGATAAAAATAATGTGAAAAAAAGCCTAAAAAATTAAAACTGATGTAGCCACCACATCTATGGACTGGTATCAGCACAGTTCACTGATGTGGCCAGATTATTATGACCACCCCATCAGTACT
>NW_017325848.1:0-247 GCF_000935625.1 Nanorana parkeri | reverse complement strand
CTCGGCTCAGTCGAGCCGAAGCATATGCCTTCGGCTCCACTCAGACGCTCGGCCAGTAGGGGATGAATGGTAATTCCTGTGCTAGTATCCTCAACTAGCCATTCACTATACAGTAGATCTCTCAGTAACAAATAGTCTTCCCTTCACACAGCTCTGTGCTCCCCCATCAGTTGTCTCTACCCCCGGGGCATCTTACATATTTCTAGAGCATTTTAATATTTGTATGTAAATAAACAATGGCATGGTT
>NW_017325847.1:0-247 GCF_000935625.1 Nanorana parkeri | reverse complement strand
AAGGGGTGGGGGGAGACTGATTGGGGCGGGTTTTTTTGTGGTGTTTTATGTAAGTAAGTAATTGGCATATGTTATGCCACTATATAAGAACAAATGTTAATGTTTTGACGCTATGTTGGTGTCTTGTTGTAACCCATAATATGCAAAATTAATAAAAAGATTTTTCAAAAAAAAAAAAAAAAAGATGAGCAGTGTGATCTCTTTTTTGGGTGAAAACTGTTACCTGTCTGCAGAGGGAAGGGGTGAT
>NW_017325846.1:0-247 GCF_000935625.1 Nanorana parkeri | reverse complement strand
TTTTTTACAGTTGTGTGAGCAGGTCTGAGTTTCACTTCCCAAACTACATCTTTTGTTGTTTTTATAAGTTAAAGCCGCCAATTCCAGGCAATTTAGTTTTTTGTAACATGTTAAAACTTCTGTCAAGTACAAATATATGGCTTCCATCTTAAAATGTCAGCAGGTTGTCAACGTACAAATTGTATACAATTCTCTGTAGGCAGGTTCCGTGTTTCCCCGAAAATAAGACAGTGTCTTATTTTATTTT
>NW_017325845.1:0-247 GCF_000935625.1 Nanorana parkeri | reverse complement strand
CTCCCGTGTGGGTACCTGCATGTGGTGTGGGGACACCCGCGCACGGTATCCTGACACTCTCTCTTCTAAAGTTGGGCAGTATGCTTATCAGAGGCGACTCTTCAATTTGACAAGTTAGACGGTTGCCTAAGGCCTCTCACTCAGGGCGGCCTTGCAGCCGTGTAACTCACATAATCTACAGCATCAGCGTTAGGGTTGTCACATGTCTGGGATTCACCTGGACAGTCTGGGTTTTGAGTCCTGTATG
>NW_017325844.1:0-247 GCF_000935625.1 Nanorana parkeri | reverse complement strand
CTTCTCCAAACTCTTCACCCTTTTGTGAATAACCCCGATAGATTCTATCTCTAGGGGCTGCGTGTTTCTCAGAACAGTAAACTCTTTCAAATGAGTATTGGGATAGACACGGCAAGAGTATTCTTCTCAGTCTGCCTTAAGCTAGATTAAACTAGACTTCTTTCAAAGAGAAACCAATCAGTTCCCCTCTCTGTGCTAAGCAGTGCATGAAGGAACCTCCGATTCCGGCTATTATCCTCAGAAGCAT
>NW_017325843.1:0-247 GCF_000935625.1 Nanorana parkeri | reverse complement strand
TGTGGAATTCGATCTGAATTGCTTCTTAACTAACAAATAACCATACGCTCAGGAGACATCAGATCCCATTTACATAACACCCACTGCGGACTCCTTAGCCCTTTTTTTATATACATGTAATTTTATTTATATATATAACAATTTTATGTACACCACTGCTGATCTCTTAGCCCAATTTTACTTATATATTTAACAATTTTATATACATTTTTATAAGGTTTTTAGTAATTCTTAGCAATTTATTATT
>NW_017325842.1:0-247 GCF_000935625.1 Nanorana parkeri | reverse complement strand
CCAACTTATTGCGTGTATGCATTTATGTTTGAGCTGGTGTGAGTCCATGTGTGACTCTTAGCAGTACCTGTACCCCTGTATGTTAAGGTCTCCAAGGAAATAGTTTCTTGGAGACTGCCTGTGGCAGTGAGTTCCAGACATTAACCGCCCTAACTGAGAAGAACCCCTTGCTCCCCGTGTGCAGACATCTTTTCTCCACCAATATATGGTGGTGGCCTCTAGTCTTTGTTATGGGGTTAACCGTAAA
>NW_017325841.1:0-247 GCF_000935625.1 Nanorana parkeri | reverse complement strand
CTGAGGCCGGAGCAGCGGTGCTGCAAATGTAAAGCCAGGAGCCTGGAGGGGCAGGTGCTGCCATGAGATGCAAAAGAACCCCCACGGGGGTAATTGTTCTGTTCTGTGAACTTTCATTTAATAAAAGTGGGCAAGAAAGCCCTTGAATGAAGATTACAGCGAGTGGATGCGTCCTTTATGCGCTATCATTGGAAGCTAAATCTCACACCATCTATAACTAACCATCTATAACCAACCATCTATAACC
>NW_017325840.1:0-247 GCF_000935625.1 Nanorana parkeri | reverse complement strand
TTGTTTCTTTTTTTACTTTTTAATTACCTTTTAATTTTTTTTATCAATTACATTATTTTTTTTCACCTAACTTTATGGCTATCACACAGGAGAAAACAATCCCCTGTGTGATAGCAATTGGAGGTGACAGGTTCTCTTTATTGACCCTGTTACCTCCAATACAGGAGTTCTAGCGCAGCACAGCTCTCCCCTCTCACAGTCTACACTGGAGCGGCAGGGTTACTTTTAACCCGGCCGCTCTGCTCAC
>NW_017325839.1:0-247 GCF_000935625.1 Nanorana parkeri | reverse complement strand
CATGCCTAGGTGCTTGATTTTATGCACCTGTGGCCATTGAGGTAATTGGAACACCTGAATCATCCAATGATTTGGAGGGATGTCTCAATACTTTTGGCAATTTAGTGTGTGTGTGTATATATATATATCTATCTATATATCTATCGATATATATAGATAGATATATCGATAGATATATATATAGATATATATACCTATATATATATATATAGATAGATATATCTATATATAATATTGTTTTACACTT
>NW_017325838.1:0-247 GCF_000935625.1 Nanorana parkeri | reverse complement strand
GTCTGGTTAGGAATTTTAGGGGGGACCCCATGTTTTTTTCCACCATTTTTTTGGGGGGGGGTTCCTCCTTAAAATTCCTACCAGACCTTAAGGGCCTGGTATAGTTTTGAGGGGGAATCCCACTCGCTTTTTTATTTTTTTAAATGGGGTCCCTCCTAAAATTCCTACCAGACCTTAAGGGTCTGGCATTACCTTTTTTAAATTTGTATTTAAATGGGGTCCCTCCTAACTTTCCTACCAGACCTAA
>NW_017325837.1:0-247 GCF_000935625.1 Nanorana parkeri | reverse complement strand
GGGGGGCACTGAGATCCGGCCCCAGGGTCCCGGGCCCCTCATTGGTGGTTGCATGGCACTTTAAAGTTTCAAATTGATTCGGCTCTCATAAGGTTCCGCGCTTCCTGGGGACCTCGCAGCAGCCTTCTGGGGAACCACAGTGGCGCCTGTTAATAGCTCTGGTCCACATCTGCTCCGGCTGCCCTGGTGAGACCCTCCACATCTGCCCCTCCTGCACTGGTGAAACCCTCCAGATCTGCCACTGCTG
>NW_017325836.1:0-247 GCF_000935625.1 Nanorana parkeri | reverse complement strand
AAGCCCCTTTCTTTCTCTTTCCCCCTTTTGATATATATTGCCCCCCGCCTGGTGTCATCATTATTATTGTGTCTCTTGGTGTCCCCCTGGTGTAATTATTACTGTGGTCCCCTAATGTCATTATTATTGTGTCCCCTGGTATCATTATTATTGTGTCCCCTCTGGTGACATTATTATTGTGTCCCCCTGGTGTCATTATTATTGTGCCCCCCTGGTGTCATTATTATTGTGTCCCCCTGGTGTCATT
>NW_017325835.1:0-247 GCF_000935625.1 Nanorana parkeri | reverse complement strand
CTGCCCTCGGCAGCTTTGTGAATAGACCCCATAGTGTTGGTTTGGATATAGTGTGGAAATGTTAGAACCACTGTCAGATTGTTATTTCTACCTTGGTCCCTAATGGGAAGGATTACTACCAGTCTCTGTTTCAATTATGGTGGCCATTGTCATAAGAGGTCTCTGCAACAGGTACAGAGACAGCAAAAAAAAATGACAATGACTCCATGGGGGTGATTTACTAACCTAAACACACTCACGCACCAGG
>NW_017325834.1:0-247 GCF_000935625.1 Nanorana parkeri | reverse complement strand
GGTCCCGACCCTAGAAAGGTTGAGAACCACTGACTTAGATGCAGCTGTAAGACCATTACAATTTCGCTTCCAAAGTATACATAACACACAGTGGGGGAATTACCGCCATAGCAGCCTACAAAGCTGCTAGGGGCCAGAGCAGATGGTGGGCCTCGTCAGGACCATGGCAGGTGAGCTGATCCTTGGGGTCCTTCTGCTGCTTGTCACTCCATTACTCACAGGCAGTGCAGCAGCCATTGGTTGTTCC
>NW_017325833.1:0-247 GCF_000935625.1 Nanorana parkeri | reverse complement strand
TTCAGGGCGGCAAATTCAATTACCTGGCGTGCTTGCTTTGAGCCTGACGCCAGGTATCTATCCCCTGAGCACACCACTATTGGGCCGGACGAGAGCCCCATCTCTACTCCACTATTGGGCCGGACGAGAGCCCCATCTATATCCCACATATTGGGCCGGACAGAGCCCCATCTCAGCTCCCCTCGGTGTGGCCGACAGCGCTCTTTCCCCCTTGGCAGGTGCATCCACTCCACGGCCGTGCTGCCGA
>NW_017325832.1:0-247 GCF_000935625.1 Nanorana parkeri | reverse complement strand
CAATATTAGGGATCCTGCTGGGAGCTTCACTCTCTCTATCTCTAGATCACTATGACTGCGTCTAAAAGGAAGTGAAAATTCAAACTTTTGAGCTGCCACCAGAACAGGAGGTTCTGCAAAGGAAAAGTCTTTGCAGTGACAACTAAGCCCTCATTCACACCTGAGTGTGAATATGCGCGTTTTGTGTTCCACATTGGTGCACTTTGTTTGCGCATTTTAATGCGTGTTTAACATGTGTACATTAATT
>NW_017325831.1:0-247 GCF_000935625.1 Nanorana parkeri | reverse complement strand
GGGTTAAGATTTGATTTGCCCAGAGTTCTGCTTTAAATAAAGTTTGTACACAAACACTTTAAGCTGATCTTTTTATATAAAGTAACCCTCAAGTCCATCGGCTCAACACATCTTCATGGACATGTCCTACTGTATAATCAAACACATGTTTTGGATATAACACATTTCCATATACTAAGCACCATAGGAATACACATTGCTAGGAGTACATTACAAGGAGCAGTATAACATGAAGGAGTAATAACCA
>NW_017325830.1:0-247 GCF_000935625.1 Nanorana parkeri | reverse complement strand
GAACAAATACGGTTGTCATCCTGTTACAGGAAGATGAAAAATAACAGATCTACAGACTGTCCTAACACTCACTGTGATGTGTGAATGATTGTGACCATTCTTGCAGTAGTAGAGCAGACTACACACTCAGATTAGGACAGGTACCTACCCAATGGATTCACCTTCGGATTTGGGAGAAATATTTCACATGGTTTCCTATATTCCATGAATGACACTGACAAGGGGAGTTTCACTTACATTACTGACA
>NW_017325829.1:0-247 GCF_000935625.1 Nanorana parkeri | reverse complement strand
ATTTTGGGTGGTGGTTATTGACCCGAATTGGATAAGCACCTTTAAATCAAGACCCTAACGAAGATCCTTCTTGGATATCAATAACACCTATTTAAGGTGGATGTTGGTTTTAAACATAGGTCGGCTGTATATTATTTATCTGGTATACTCTATATCGAGTTGTTCCTAGTATTTCATACCGGCCTGTGTTCAATAATGATATTCGTGCTATATTGTAGTCCCACTAGGTGGTTACTTTGGTTGATAG
>NW_017325828.1:0-247 GCF_000935625.1 Nanorana parkeri | reverse complement strand
GGTGAAGTGGGGATCTGAGGACTGCAGGTTGGAGATTGCCCACCAGTGCAGGGAAGTGGGAATCTGAGGCTGTGGGTCGGATAATTCCACCAGAATGGTGAAGTGGGGATCTGTGGGTTGTGGGTCGGAGATTGCCTCCAGAATGGTGAAGTGGGGATCTGAGACTGTGGGTCGGAGATTGCCTCCAGAATGGTGAAGTGGGCGAGCTGAGGGCTGCAGATTGCCTCCAGAATGGTGAAGTGGGGAT
>NW_017325827.1:0-247 GCF_000935625.1 Nanorana parkeri | reverse complement strand
GGGGGGGATTTGCGGCAAGCGTGGGGAGATGAGCTGGGGATATGGGCTCAGAAAGCACTCCAGAGTGCGGCAGCAAATTCCAAGGAGGCAATCGGACGTTGCGCAACCACACAGGGATCTGTCTCGTTGACGCCAACCAGGACCGCCCGGCACCGACCCCGTACCTCCGGGAATCCCTGAGCCCAGGTGGCGAGCGCTCTGCGGGGTCTCTGAGTAGCGTCAACCAG
The DNA here is from genome assembly GCF_000935625.1 of Nanorana parkeri. NCBI lineage: Eukaryota > Metazoa > Chordata > Amphibia > Anura > Dicroglossidae > Nanorana > Nanorana parkeri. Next base: position 20 of record NW_017325827.1, on the reverse strand, counting down.
TAACATGTCATTGCAGCAAT
>NW_017325826.1:0-247 GCF_000935625.1 Nanorana parkeri | reverse complement strand
GTACAGTGTACGTCTCCCGTCACGAAGGGGTTAAAAACCCACACACATACACATACAATGGCTTGAATTATTTTGCTTTGCATGTAATGAGTCTATCTCATATATTAGTTTCACCTTGCATTAGTGAAATAAATGAACTTTGCACGATATTCTAATTATTCGAGTTTCACCTGTATATCAGGGGTGTGGAATTCGTATCGCCCAATGCCCGGGACATGTAGTTCCGGGCGCCGGGCAAGTTGTTTGG
>NW_017325825.1:0-247 GCF_000935625.1 Nanorana parkeri | reverse complement strand
TGTTATTTTAAAATGTTAAACTTTCCCCCCCTATTTGGAGTCATTGCCTAAATATGACAGCCATTTGTGTGTGACCTATTTGCTGTTCCGTATTTCCGTTACTGCATTCCATTTACAGATTTGAGAATCTCCCACTAGCTACCGTCTGTATACCAGTCAGTCTCTGTGATAAACAACTACCGGGGTCAATGGCCGCTGGAACTTGCAAGATACAAGTTTCCCAGAACTCGGCCCCGATAACCCGCAA
>NW_017325824.1:0-247 GCF_000935625.1 Nanorana parkeri | reverse complement strand
TATCAACAAAGATTCTACATCAGTGTGACAATTCTCAACATGCATTTTACAAAATTACACAAGCCACATAAGATACATAAAACAGAGGTACAGACCTACATGAGGGGGGGGGACAAAGGTTCATCTCTGGCCAGCATGGGCTAAATTAGCGGGGATTACTTTCCAAAGGCAGTTACAGAAATTTATCAACTGGTGCAATAATAGACAGATATGTACTAACTGGCATCTAAATATATACCCTCTACAG
>NW_017325823.1:0-247 GCF_000935625.1 Nanorana parkeri | reverse complement strand
CCTCCCAATGCCGAGTGCACGTGGCCTGGTAAGGCGCAGGGGGGGCGCTCAATCCCCCCCCCCTTTCCTGCCCTGCCAGGCCAGTGCTTGGATGAATGGTCTGGTAGGAATATTAGGGGGGACCCCACATTCCCCCCCCCCACACCCTTTTTTTGTTTGTTTTAACTTGGGGAGGGACCCTCCTAACATTCCTACCAGACCTGAATGGTCTGGTATGAATTGGGGGGGAACCGCACGCTTTTTTTTT
>NW_017325822.1:0-247 GCF_000935625.1 Nanorana parkeri | reverse complement strand
GGAAATAATTTCCTTTTGCGCATGTGCTGTGTATTTGCAGGGATTATTGACAAACAAATCCCTACTAATTCAACGACTTTGGTTTGGTCAGAGAAACATTTTCCAACCTGACCAATCGAAAAATTTCTAACTCAATAACAAAAACAAAAAAAATTGTGATGTGCAATCAACTGTTTGATTTTCCTTCTTAAGACCATTTGTGTACAATTTGCAAATGAAAATGTATTGTCACCTATAGGGGTGTATT
>NW_017325821.1:0-247 GCF_000935625.1 Nanorana parkeri | reverse complement strand
GGAGTGATCAGACGATCACTCCGGTGTTTGCTGTAAACAAATGGATCGTTAAATATCAGTGATATTTAACGATCCCCCGCTCTGCCACGCTACAGAGCCGCTGTCATCCAAAAACTGACAGGATGACAGCGGCTCAGATCGGAACACCGCTCGGCCATCCTGAATTGCGGCCAGCCAGCGCTTGGTCCCTCGCCCCCCCACCGGTAATTTTTTTACGGATCCCCGCTGCCACAGATCCTACAAGCAG
>NW_017325820.1:0-247 GCF_000935625.1 Nanorana parkeri | reverse complement strand
GGTGTAGTGCCGAGGGTGGGGTTGGTGTGCTGGTGGTGGGGGTTTAGGTATGGTGGTGAGTTGGATGGGGTCAGATGTAGTGCTGAGGGTGGAGTTGGTGTGCTGGTCGTGGGGTTTAGGTATGGTGGTGAGGAGGATGGGGTCAGGTGTAGTGCTGAGGGTGGGGTTGGCGTGCCGGTGGTGGGGTTTTAGGTATGGTGGTGAGAAGGATAGGGGTCAGGTGTAGTGCCGAGGGTGGGGTTGGTGT
>NW_017325819.1:0-247 GCF_000935625.1 Nanorana parkeri | reverse complement strand
TTAAAAAAAGAAAAGAGGGGGCTTAATGCCAATAATAAAAATGATTGAATTAGATAGATAGTCCCTAAAAACGCTCTTTCCATATACACATTACCTCTCCATTTACAATACAAATATGATTCACCCTATGTTCTTATGGACATACATGATTGGGGTAAAGTTCCAGTGACCAGAATACATATAGAGAGGCCCATATAAAGATGTTTGTAGGGCTGTGGAATGGAATAAATACTCTCCGCTAGCACTG
>NW_017325818.1:0-247 GCF_000935625.1 Nanorana parkeri | reverse complement strand
ATATTGATGAATATGGCTTTTCCAGTGTGGGTATCTTCATGTTACTTAAGATTTGTTGTCTATGAAATATTCTTGCCACATTCTCTACGTAGTTTCTCTCCTGTGTGAATCTTCTGGTGTATAGTAAGATTAGAACTCTGTGAGAAGCACTTTCCACATTCTTGACACACAAATGGTTTCCCTCCTGTGTGAGTCTTGTGGTGTTGAGTAAGATGTGAACTTTGTGAGAAACACTTTCCACATTCTG
>NW_017325817.1:0-247 GCF_000935625.1 Nanorana parkeri | reverse complement strand
GTTCGGGTTTCGCTTGAAGAAAAGGTGGCAACCCTAGTCGGGGGCAGTCGGGCGGAGAAGCCGCAATGTGCGTCCGTTCCTGGTCAGAACACGGCAGCAAAGTCAGGGAGATGGATGACCTGCAGCAGAACCGTGCAGAGACTGAGTTGAAGAACTGCAGATTCGGCGCTGGGTGACCCTGTGCTGGCCGAGGCCATGACTGTGAGCCAGGTATTGCTTCTCTTCTTGCTAGTCTAAGTAGTCGGGC
>NW_017325816.1:0-247 GCF_000935625.1 Nanorana parkeri | reverse complement strand
ACAAATATCACAGTTGCCATGCTGCACTTTATTTAGAACTGATGTAATTGCAAGAAGTTAAGACGTGTTTCAATAGCATAGTTCATAAAAATTTACAGAATAACCTCCTTTTCACAGAACTTTCCATGCAACCAGGCTGCACAAGCAATTCTCATACTACCTTCCAGTTAGGTTGAATGGTGCCATTCAATTTTCTAAAAACCTGGAAGGCCTGTGTACTGAATTGTGTTGACCAACTGCAGTCTTT
>NW_017325815.1:0-247 GCF_000935625.1 Nanorana parkeri | reverse complement strand
CATTTCAATATTTCATTATGAAATTATACAACTAGTCACAAGGTGGCAGCAGAGTTCCAGCAAACAACAATAATGCATTTGTGTATAAACAAAACTTTAAAACCGAGACACTGAATTTTTCAGATTTTGTAATATTTTGGAAATATCTGCTTTATGGGTTTAACATGACTAAGTGCTTCAAGAAAGCTCAAGTGTACTAAAATGGCCTTCCTTTATTCAATTTCAACCCTTGTCTTCACATTCATTT
>NW_017325814.1:0-247 GCF_000935625.1 Nanorana parkeri | reverse complement strand
TGCCTCCAGTCACATCACTGTCCACTGGCCGCAGTCAGCCAAGATTGACGCGTTTCAGCGGCAAGCCCCCTTCATCAGAATCAATTTTGTCAATTTGCCAGAATCAATTACGTTGACCAGCTACCTGCTGGTTTGATTTTTAGTGACTGTCCACTTTAAAGGGAGAATACCATGGTGTTGGCATAAATACATTTTTGCATTTTTTTAACCCCTTCATGACTGAGGCCTTTTTTGCATTTTTTGCACC
>NW_017325813.1:0-247 GCF_000935625.1 Nanorana parkeri | reverse complement strand
ACCGAGTGTCCTAAAATGTGTGCTTTTCATACAGGCTGCCTCCCCAAGCAGTTGTTTAACAGATTAAAGGAAAACCAAAAACAATCACTGTTCCTTTAATCATTCTTTTTTTTGGTTTTGTTTTCATTGATTCCTGTACAGTGCAGTACCCAGACCCCCATGCCTTTTTTAGGGCTAATAACTTGCATATAAGACCTCTTAAATGGGACAATCGTTTCTGAAAGTTCTACCCCATTGACTTGCATTG
>NW_017325812.1:0-247 GCF_000935625.1 Nanorana parkeri | reverse complement strand
GTCAAAGTACCGCAGCGCTGAATACTGAAAAATAGCCTGGAGAGGAAAGGGGTTTAACACCGCGGATTTCAAGTGGTTAATATTCTGTCAGCAGTCAGCCTTTTCAACCAGCAGCAGGAGCTCATGGCAGAGAAAGGGAGAGAGAACCTTGATAATCAGTTAGCTCAGATGTATAAAGACCTGTCCACAAAAACTAATAAAGAGTCCTGCTACCAGGTAAAATGTGGACCTAGGAATGGAGGCTTTT
>NW_017325811.1:0-247 GCF_000935625.1 Nanorana parkeri | reverse complement strand
AGAAGATGTTATGGAGAGGGACAGGGGGAGGAGGTGAGGAGGGGATATGGAGAGGGACAGGGGGAGGAGGTGAGGAGGGTTTATGGAGATGAGGAGGGATAATGGAGGGGGGCAGGGGAGGAGATGAGGAGGGATAATGGAGAGGGGCAGGAGATGAGGAGGGGTTATGGTGAGGAGCAGGGGAAGGAGATGAGAAGGGGCCGTGGAGAGGAACAGGGGGAGGAGATGAGGAGAGGTTATGGAGAGG
>NW_017325810.1:0-247 GCF_000935625.1 Nanorana parkeri | reverse complement strand
GCAAAAATTGAAAAAAGGGCCTCAGTCATGAAAGGGTTAAACAATTTATTAATTGGTGTGATTTATATCTGTCTGGAGTTCAGTTTTAAAGCAAATCTTTCCTGATTCCTGAAACACAGAGGCTCCTATTGCTAATTCCTCATTCTGCATTCTGTAGCATCAGGGAAGGGGGCATCCCTTGACACTACCAGTAACCCATATATAATACTGGTATTACAGTTTTGCCCAGCCAGCACTTTGGCAACTA
>NW_017325809.1:0-247 GCF_000935625.1 Nanorana parkeri | reverse complement strand
TCCCTCTCTCTCCTCCTGGCCACTCTGAAGCTGCAGCGGCCCGGGCGGAGAGAGAGGGAGCGCTGGACAGGTGTGATGGCCGCCGCCATCTTAAAGGGGCCCCCTCCCAGTCGCATCTTTCCGCCCCCCGGCGCCGTCAAGCAGCTGCTTGACCTGCCCATAGGGTAGCGCCGGGTCTGGGCGCAGGAGATTGTCAAGACCTGGGTGGAATATTCGCTCCATAAGACGCACAGACATTTTTGCCTGC
>NW_017325808.1:0-247 GCF_000935625.1 Nanorana parkeri | reverse complement strand
GCTCAGGGGGCCACCTGAAGAGCTATGGGGCTGACCTAGGGAAAATCCAATCATCTTTGGGGTTATCTTGGTAAGTACAACATCAGAAGGCGGGGAGGAGGCAGGGAGCAAAACTCCAGCTTGTAACCCCCTGGTTACAACGTTCTGGACCCAGGTATTGGGAATATTAAAGATCCATGAGGCCAGGAAGGTCCGCAGATGTCCCCCCACTCATGGAAGTGAGTTTGCCCCATCATGAAAAAGAGGG
>NW_017325807.1:0-247 GCF_000935625.1 Nanorana parkeri | reverse complement strand
TTTAAGAAATGCTTAGCTTATTTAGGATTAGGAAGTTTGAAATTTTCATCCTATTCTTTTAGGATAGGGGCAGCAACGGAGGCGGCGCAGTTGGGCCTGGCAGACTCTGTTATTCAGAAAATTGGAAGGTGGGGTTTGGATAGATTCCATATATGTGCGCCCTAACCTTTCTATTTGATTTCAGGACGGAGGTCTGTGGTGTGGACCGTGGGACATTCGTTTATCTTTTGGGCGCAGAACAGAGCGG
>NW_017325806.1:0-247 GCF_000935625.1 Nanorana parkeri | reverse complement strand
CTCTCTACTTGTGCAGGGTGACTGGTCTTGTCTCCACCTTCCTGTAGTTTCCTGTAGTAGGTGAGGCCTGCTGGTTCCCTCCCACAGCTCTGTTCTCTGCATAGGCTATGTACAACACAGTGATAATGCCACTGCTATTTTAACATCTGGGTGTGCAAAGACATTAGGTACATGCAAAGTGGATTTATATCCTTTGTGGCTAATAAGGAATATATTTTAATGAAAGCTTTTGTGCATCTTCCGTATT
>NW_017325805.1:0-247 GCF_000935625.1 Nanorana parkeri | reverse complement strand
AACAGAGACCTACATACCCCCTACTTGCTCACACATCCCCCGGAGTGATCGGCACCCTCACCATTCATGGACCTACACCCATCGACCCCTCGCCGCTGATTACGCTCCACCATCCATCCATTGGTAAGTTGGCCATCTCCATTCATTTTATATATGGTGTTAGCGCTTCTTTACTCCCCTTTTTCTTAGATATGACGGACGCTAGTCGTAAACTTCTCTTGGGTATTTGCTATAAACCTCCAAATAT
>NW_017325804.1:0-247 GCF_000935625.1 Nanorana parkeri | reverse complement strand
TGCCGATGACGTAGGACGCTGACGTAGGACGCAGCGCGACCACACGCCCAGCGAAGAAAACGCAGAGGGAAAGCCTCGGCTGTGCCGTCCCTCCACGCTCCATACCCATCCCCACACACGGCAGTTTTTCAAGATTCTGAGCCCCGCGGATGGGGGGTAACAGAAAGAAGCAGCAGCAGCCGTTGCCTGCAGCCCAGACGAACCGGATGTAAAGCTCTACCCCCTTCCTATGGAGCTCAAGAAGGAA
>NW_017325803.1:0-247 GCF_000935625.1 Nanorana parkeri | reverse complement strand
CTTCTGCGCACTGTGCGCTTCAGCATGAGCTGACCCCACTCATGGCTGAGTTCCTATTGTTCCCAGTTGCTTCCACTGGACTCTATGATTAGTGACCGGCTGGACGCAGGGCTTACCGACCCATTGGACGCAGGGATTACCGACCCGCTGGACGCAGGGATTACGGACCCGCTGGACGCAGGGATTACGGACCCGCTGGACGCAGGCAGGGCCGGCCTTAGGGGTGTGCGGGCTGTGTGGTCGCACA
>NW_017325802.1:0-247 GCF_000935625.1 Nanorana parkeri | reverse complement strand
GATCGCTGCCCCGCTCACAGGACACGGCTCACACTGACGGCATGGCCAAGATGGCGCTCCCTGCTGACAGGCAGAGCCGCCGCAGCCCTTCACCCGATCCTTCCCTGGATGGATTGGAGGATGAATCCTCCCACGCTCGTATAGCAGCAGCGGTGGCCAAATTACTCAAGCCCACCATCACAGCGGCGGTGGAAGCTGCGATACAACATGGACTAGCCCAGCTCAGGAAAGACATATCCTCCCAGGC
>NW_017325801.1:0-247 GCF_000935625.1 Nanorana parkeri | reverse complement strand
ATTCTCTTAAATTAATGCTACACGAAACGCAATTAATAGACAGCTGGAGGATCTTACATCCACGCGAACGGGACTATACGCATTATGCTCCAATGTATAATACGTATACAAGAATAGATTATATATTTATGAAACATCAGTATATACATATGATTAAAAAAGCAGATATTCTTTCTTCCACCGTGTCGGATCATGCACCTGTTATGGTAACATTGACATTCCCTAATACCTCACAAAATATCCCCAT
>NW_017325800.1:0-247 GCF_000935625.1 Nanorana parkeri | reverse complement strand
GCATCTTGTTTATGCAGTAACCACATCTACAGACAGCAAGTTCTTATTGCTTTAACATTCATGAATTCCAAGGACACTTCATGCCACCTATTGTTTTTACGCCCAGCATATCTCAATTTTGATTAGCAAGGCCATATTATGTATAATATGCACTGCGTCCTTGGAACAAGGTGGCAGATACACTTTGGTTGTTAGAATTTGTCTGGAAAAATACCGATAAATTTCAATATCAAGCCCCTTTACCCCT
>NW_017325799.1:0-247 GCF_000935625.1 Nanorana parkeri | reverse complement strand
ATTTTGGGATTCGGATCCAAAATTCAATTCGGTTCGGGGTTACGGATTCGGTCGAGATCCAAATTTTTGTTAGTTTCGGATGAATTTACGAACGCATATCCGTTACGACTACCACAGCTAACCATATACAGTTATTAATACTAAAGCTGAATCTTCCAGACCAGAATGGCATTCGGAATCCAATTTTCAGAATTGCATTGGGGAGCTCTCGAATGCCATTTGGGTCTGGGAGCCATATACATATATT
>NW_017325798.1:0-247 GCF_000935625.1 Nanorana parkeri | reverse complement strand
TTTTATTTATTTACATTTTTTTTAATCAATGTAATTTTTTTTACACCTAACTTTATTGCTATCACACAGGAAAAAACAATTCCCTGTGTGATAGCAATTGGAGGTGACAGGTTCTCTTTATTGACCCTGTCACCTCCAATACAGGAGTTCTAGCACTGCGCTGTGCCGGAACTCCTGTGACAGGTGAGAGAGGAGGAGCACAGCACGCACAGCACAGCACAGCACAGCTCTCCCCTCTCACTGTCTA
>NW_017325797.1:0-247 GCF_000935625.1 Nanorana parkeri | reverse complement strand
GGGCCCCCTGGACATTCAAGGTGCCCTAGGGTCCTTCCTTGGTTGTCCCGTGGATAATCAGACTCTGGGGGTTGGGCAGTGGCGTCACAAGGGGGTGACACCAAATTGACTGAAAGTCATTTTGGTTTCCCCCCTCCAAAATGTTGGGCACTCGTTCATGGACTTAGAGCCTGACAGGAGCTGAGTAGGTGCAGAGAAGTCACCCCAATCAGGTTGTCTGCACTGATATGGTCCCATTAGGTGCCAA
>NW_017325796.1:0-247 GCF_000935625.1 Nanorana parkeri | reverse complement strand
TCATCACAGGATGCCAAACAGGTTTAACATTCAGCAATTGGAGCAAGGTTTCTCAACTTACCTGGCACATAAAATCCAGCAAATGTCTGAATTCAGAGTCCCCAGTATACCTACAAAAAATAGACACAAGTCAGTACATACATAAGAGCTGTTTTTGTCATTCCCTTTTCTACAAACTTGGGAGTGCATCCTGAATGTGGACCAAATCAGAACATACCACTCAGTCACCAAACATCAGACTGGGGCG
>NW_017325795.1:0-247 GCF_000935625.1 Nanorana parkeri | reverse complement strand
CTGAGACATGTTCCCGGTCCGGAGCTGCAGAGATCGGGAAAATCGGGAAAAGCGGTGTCCGCTTCCTGGCGGGCTCGGCACGTGGAGCTGAGAACATGCCCGAGCCCATCACTAGTTGGGACCACAGTGGACAAACAAACCATTGTTAGCACCATACACCAACATAGATTGAGATCCTGCAACCCCTTCCTCAAGAAGGCACATGCACAGACCCGTCTGAAGTTTGCCAATGAACATCTAAATGATT
>NW_017325794.1:0-247 GCF_000935625.1 Nanorana parkeri | reverse complement strand
GGTAGATAGAAGGGTAGACAGGCAGACAGGTAGATAGATTGATAGATAGATAGAAAGGTTGATGGGTAAGGAGATAGATACATAGATAATAGAAAGGTTGATGGGTAGATAGACATGATTTTACATCAGTTTATTGACCTAACAATCAGATTGATGTGCGTGGACCCATGTATCTTGCTATGATCTCGCATCCTTATTTATTTTAATAAAACATTACATTTCACTTTATCACCATCAGTTTATGGAT
>NW_017325793.1:0-247 GCF_000935625.1 Nanorana parkeri | reverse complement strand
TTTATCCAGGTCCTCCTGTAATGTTGCTATGTCTAATCTCGAGTGTTACCCTGCCAAATTTTGTATTATCATCAGCAAACACAGAGACATGGCTATTAACACCTCCCCAATATCACTCATAAATAGGTTAAATAATATTGGGCCTAACACAGAACCCTGGGGCACGCCACTCCAAACCTTCGAACAATTAAGAAATTAGCCATTTATCTGGACACGTTCCTGTAGCCAGTTCTCTAACCATGTACAC
>NW_017325792.1:0-247 GCF_000935625.1 Nanorana parkeri | reverse complement strand
TCATCACATCACCACACCGCAGTCCCCTCATCATATCACCATTTCTTCACTTTCATAAATGTTTGAAGTTTAGAGACGGGATCATACAATGAAGGGACTGAGAGGTACAACATTCCAGTGACAGTGGGAGGGGTTGGGGGGTGAGGGGTTCTATATTGGGGGTGCAATACCTGCCCAATACCTGACTCTAACCCAACCCTAAACTCAACACTGACTCTAACCCAACCCTAACCTCAACACTGACTCT
>NW_017325791.1:0-247 GCF_000935625.1 Nanorana parkeri | reverse complement strand
CATTGTATAAGCTCATCAATTTTGTATCCACAACAACCCCAAAGGGATTAATATTGGTTTCAGGCATATCGCCTCCCTGGACCACACAGCCACATTTGAGGTAAACATTTTAACATCTATTTCATATAAAGTCATCATATCATTTCATTAACATATCCGGTCTTGTGTCTGTGCACCGTGGGTCCAGCCTTCTACGCGTTTCGCTTAAAAAGCTTCCTCAGGAAGATAAGAGGCTGCCTGCAATATT
>NW_017325790.1:0-247 GCF_000935625.1 Nanorana parkeri | reverse complement strand
GTAAAGGAGCTTCTGTAAGCCTCATGAGCAATTTAAAGTCCATTACACCCTTAAAAACCACCTTAATTCCACCTTCCCCTTTAAACCCGATGCATTTAATTAAAATAGCATAATTTCTCTGAAATATCACTATTTTTTCCAAAATTGTGGGGGAATAAAAAGGTCATTATTTCATTCACATCTGCCTATGACTGTTCTTATTTGCTTATTTTTTTTTACTATTTTTTAAAAATTGATAATGTCTATG
>NW_017325789.1:0-247 GCF_000935625.1 Nanorana parkeri | reverse complement strand
ATTTGCGCAATTATCGCACGACCTACAAATTTAGTATCACCCTCTTTTGATTCTACCGGGCCTGAGCTTTCAGAAAATATATGGTTTGGGGGGTCTTTTACAAACGCTAGCAACGCAGCAGTTGAAAATCAAATCAATGGGAAAAGTTGGCGGCATCTGGAGCCTCTCATCCCCCTGCCTGGAGCAGCTCCCGGCAGGGATCTGTTACTCCATGGATCCCTGCTGCTGTCCCCCGCTTGTAGGGGCT
>NW_017325788.1:0-247 GCF_000935625.1 Nanorana parkeri | reverse complement strand
CCCCCCTAGTCAAGGAAGCATTTAACCAATGGTGTGCATGTGGGGGGGTTCTGGGGAGAGAGGATCCCACTGCATGGCTAAATTCAACAACAGCCCAGTGTTAGGCTTTAATTTGTTTGTCATTTACTTAAAGTCCATGTAAAGCTACAAGTATATCCACAGATGTCAATGCTACTGTGTGTCTGTAAAAAACAGATCAAAGCAACTTGACTTGCTGTATTTTGCTTGAAGGCGTTTCACTGGTCAT
>NW_017325787.1:0-247 GCF_000935625.1 Nanorana parkeri | reverse complement strand
CCCCCCCCCACACACACACACACACACACTTCCTCTCCACCAAAACCTAGGGGGATGTGTTCTGTGAACAAACCAAACAAAGAAAGGTTCAACACAAACTCTGGATACAACTTACTTCATTTTTTTTTCAGGTGGTGATCCTGCGAATAACACATTTCCTGTCCGATGGTGACAACCCTTGCTCGCTGTACTGCATGTGTAGGAGAGGAGCGTTGTCACCTGAGGACAGGAAGTACGTTAGGGCTCT
>NW_017325786.1:0-247 GCF_000935625.1 Nanorana parkeri | reverse complement strand
GATGGAGAATTTGAGAAGGTCCTAAATGTAAGGTGGCTCATTAGGGTTGCAGGCCCTTTGCTGACTATTTGGTTGTCCATGTGCGTGAGGATCTAGGCAAGAAGAAGGAGATGGGGAAGTTGAGAAGGTCCTAAATGTAATGTTTCTCATGAGGATTGGAGGCCCTTTGCTGAGGATTTGGTTGCCCATGTAGGTGAGGATTTAGAGAAGAAGAAGGAGATGGAGAAGTTGAGAAGGTCCTAAATGT
>NW_017325785.1:0-247 GCF_000935625.1 Nanorana parkeri | reverse complement strand
CTCCGGATATGAAAACTTTGTCTTCACATGGACAACATAACGTCCATGCCTTCTCCAGTTGAAAATGGGATGTAACATTTTCTTCAGCTGGATATCTTTGGATCCGAAATTGCAAGGATCTCCTAGGATATATCCTTCCGTCAGTAGGAATCCTGGATTATCCTGCAGCATGACTTCCAATTGAGGGACCTGGTACGATACACGGATTCCGTCTTGAACTGGACACCAAGGATCAGATCATCCAGAC
>NW_017325784.1:0-247 GCF_000935625.1 Nanorana parkeri | reverse complement strand
TAAATGAGGCCTCTACTACATATGTACTAATGGAGGATGAAGAATTGAGAGTAAGCAATCGTTTTTTCTGAGGACCTGTCAGAGTAGTGCCCAGGTCTGCCTCCCATTGAGTTAAGTATAACGGAACTTGGTTTACCCGGGATGAGAGCAATATTTTGTATATTTGCGACAAGCCGTGTGGTGGGGAGTCGAGTTGTGACAATAATTTCTCCAACGGATGTAGGTTTTTAAGAGATCTAAGCGGTTT
>NW_017325783.1:0-247 GCF_000935625.1 Nanorana parkeri | reverse complement strand
TCTAAACAGACCCCTGACATTTCCCTTTTTAAATAGAAAAATAAATGAATGGCACAGAGTCCAAAATCTCTTATTCTGCAGCCTGTGTTCTGAATGAATGGAAAGCACTCAGTACAGAGAGGCCTCCCATTCATTCACAAACTGGTGATAGTAAATATTTACTACCAATCAGTTATAAATGGGTAGAGGCCTCTGTAGTGAGCTGCTTCTATCCATTCAGAAGCTCATGAATGAACAGGAAGTGATG
>NW_017325782.1:0-247 GCF_000935625.1 Nanorana parkeri | reverse complement strand
ATTCCTGACATAATCATACCGCCAGGGAGGTTAAAAGCTCCACCAACCATCTTGCTATTTTCTCCCCCAAAAGAGCTGAAATTCTCATGGGAGAATAGAAACAAACATTATGCACTCCTTTTTGTAGAAAAGTTAGAAAAGTATATTAGCAAGGACTTAGGTTGCACAAATGATGTTTGACAGCATGTCATACGGGTGGGAAAACTAAAAAAAAAACACCAAAAACATTTTCTTTATTGCTATTTAT
>NW_017325781.1:0-247 GCF_000935625.1 Nanorana parkeri | reverse complement strand
CTGTACTGTTACATAGACAAACAAAAAGATAGTCTAGACTCCGGAATCTCTTTTGTAAAGTATACATACTGAACGTGCATGTGACAGTAATACATTATAGAGGTATTCTAGATGAGCAAATGTTAATATGTAGGCGTTAAAAAATGTAATCTTCTGGATGAGCGCTATTAAATCGGTCATTGAAACCTGACTGTTTAAAATAAAATATAAACACATACAGGGTTATTCACAAAAGGGTGAAGAGTTT
>NW_017325780.1:0-247 GCF_000935625.1 Nanorana parkeri | reverse complement strand
TGATCCAGTTAGATACTTAGCACTGGTCCAGCCTTGACAACCCCCTCCTGAAGTTTCCTGTAGTGGGTGGGACCTGCTGGGCCCCTCCCACAGCTCTGCTCTCTGCACAGGCTATGCACAGCACAGTTATGATATCACAGTTACAAGGTAATATCTGGGTTTACAAAGACAATTGTATGCACACAAAGTGTATTACATCCTTTGTGGCTATTGAGGAATATACAGTATGAAATTAACGGTTTTCTGC
>NW_017325779.1:0-247 GCF_000935625.1 Nanorana parkeri | reverse complement strand
AAAGGAAGTCCCTGACAGGTATCTGTTCCTACCTGAAGGTTAAAGTTTGTTTGGTGTTCGTTGTTGTTTTTGTTTCTGCACTAATAGTAGCGTGCGGGCACACCAATCCAGCCATGTGGATGAAGACCTCTCTCGACACTCCCCTCACCAACCGAATAACCGTGGGAGTACACCTCCCTTCCCCTGGTATCGTGGGTTTGCTGCATCGGAGTCGTTCCTGGAGCACTGGGACACAGGTAACGGCTCG
>NW_017325778.1:0-247 GCF_000935625.1 Nanorana parkeri | reverse complement strand
TCAAAGTTTCCTACATACTGTATACTCATTTGTACACCATGGACCCATATTTATCTTATATCTGCCTGTCTCCTATAGCATGTACTGTATATAACAATAACAACTTTAACAATATTAACATAACGCAATGTAAACATAAAGGAAAATAAGTAGCAAAAAGAATCAGAACCCTCCAACGCGATAGACTATGAACTATGCCACGGAACACACTCAGGGCCATCCAATGCAATAGACTTAGGACCCTGCA
>NW_017325777.1:0-247 GCF_000935625.1 Nanorana parkeri | reverse complement strand
GTCAATTATATCAAGCAGTCACTACGACTGCTTGATAATATTGATTTTTGTTTACTTTTCGGTTATTAGGTTGCTCCAAAACTTAGGAACAGACAATAATAACCTTAGTGATAATGATCCTGACAGCATGTCAGAATCAGCGCTCACTAAAGACTTCTGATCATTCCGAGACGATCAGAAGCCTTGAAACATTTTTTCAGCATAGAAATACACAGAGTGGCCAGATTATTATGACCACCTGACATTT
>NW_017325776.1:0-247 GCF_000935625.1 Nanorana parkeri | reverse complement strand
ATGAGACGGGAACCTCCCTGAAATAAGTTTTTGCAGGTTGGAATGTCTGCATGTAGGAGCTGGCATGTAAAAGTAAATGTAAACCTTTCATTAGTTTCCTGTAGGTCGCTAAATGCTGTGTATCTAGGGGGGTTATGGGTGGGAGTAGGAAAGGATTATTACATCTTAATAGTGCTAAGTGGGGGCGTGGCTAAGACATGGCCGAATGAAGACGCACGTTGCCGGAGCTCTGTTCCCCCTGACCAGT
>NW_017325775.1:0-247 GCF_000935625.1 Nanorana parkeri | reverse complement strand
TCAGCTATACGTGACCCTCCTTGTGCGACTTTGTGTACTTGCCCCAGCTTCTCCTAATGGCCCTATCTGCTGTGTTGGGAGGGGGGTGGCGATTGGCGTGAGCCGGTATAGGCTTACTGCAACAGGATCACCTGTGTGCCTTATGGGAACTTTATGTGTTTGCTGGTTGCCTGTCTCACTACCCCCCGTTGGGGCTACAAAGGGAATTACTTTGCATAGTGATGTTGGGAGGCCTCCCCAGGTATAG
>NW_017325774.1:0-248 GCF_000935625.1 Nanorana parkeri | reverse complement strand
TGCGCTGGCGGCCAAATCCAAAATAGCATAAAAATGTGTTTAGTTTGATAAAACTAATGAAAACATTTGTAGTTTCCGTTCATTTTGTCCAATGTAAATTTTTAGTCTTTGCACATGTCTAGTAATGTGTGTGCGCAAGTGAGTGTGTAAGTGTGTAAGTGTGTGGTGGGGTAAAAGTGTGGTTGGTGTCTAAACAGACCCCTGATATTGGAAGACAAAAGAGAAAAAAGGGCGCCCAACCTGGTGCA
>NW_017325773.1:0-248 GCF_000935625.1 Nanorana parkeri | reverse complement strand
GGAGGACGGGGTCCAGCAGCAGCGGTCTGACGGTGGAGGAGGCCGGCTCATCAGTGGCGGTCCGGCAGCGGAAGAGGAGGCCGGGCTCCAGCAATGCCGTTCCTACAGTGGACGAGGCCGGGCCCCAGCAGCGCCAGTCCTACAGCGGAGGAGGCTTGGCCCCAGCAGCGCAAACCTAGATGGTATTGAAGTCGCTCTTCCACCTCTTAACCCTCCATTAGCAGTTACCCCTGATCCAAACAATACCA
>NW_017325772.1:0-248 GCF_000935625.1 Nanorana parkeri | reverse complement strand
CTTTCTCCCTCTCCCAATCTGTCTCTCTCCCTTCCATTGTCTCCCTTTCATACTCTTCCGCTCTCTTTTTGTTGTCCCTCCGTTTCTCTTTTTCTCATTTCTCCCCCCCTACTCTATATCTGTAGTACACTCTCTCTCTCCATCTCTCTGCCGCTCTGTCTATCCCTCCCTCTGTCTATCTTTCACACTCTTTTTGTTGTCCCTTTCTCTCTCTCCTCCCTCCCTCTATCTCTTCTTGTTTCTCACTC
>NW_017325771.1:0-248 GCF_000935625.1 Nanorana parkeri | reverse complement strand
GCATCCCACCAATGTAACATTTCTTTCTCCAAAGTGTTTTTTAATCTATAAAAAAGTTTAATCATATTTTTTGTCATGTCTTCATTAGCTGGATCGGTGACTGGTGCCGACATGGTGTCTGATTTGTTTGAGTCATGGTTGGTGAAATCCTTAAATAGGTTGGCTCTTCTGCTAAAGCGATCCTCCAATGTGGAAGTCATAGTGCAAAAAGCGTATTTATATGAAGTGGGTATATCGGTCTTGATTGG
>NW_017325770.1:0-248 GCF_000935625.1 Nanorana parkeri | reverse complement strand
TTTTTTTGTACACACAGAGCACAGGATCATTAGCTCATAAGATTTCTAGATAAATTATAAAAAGGTATTTTTGACCTTTTGAAACAGATATAAGAAAACACTTTTTATGGAATATTTAACAAAACCAAAAAAAGCTGATAGAAGTTTAGTGTTCGGGTTTACATACATTTTGAACCTCTTTAGTCTTCAATGAAGGCTATAAATGGTTGCTAGTAGGGATGTCCCGATACCGATGCTAGCATCGGAAT
>NW_017325769.1:0-248 GCF_000935625.1 Nanorana parkeri | reverse complement strand
GTTGTGGCCGCAGCTGCTCCATCCCTCTGCCACCTTTCTGCACATCCGACACTCCCAGCCAGTGGCGTAGCAAGGGGGGCCACCTGCCCTGGGCGCAGGAGCAAACTGACAGTGTGGCCGTCACCGCAGCTTGCCCGCATCAGACCCTGCTCTCTATTCAGCCGCCGCTCGCTCCTGAAGTGGGTCCTCTGGAGGCCTCTCCAGGCAGCCCTCTACAGTGCCTGTTTAGGTGGCCGCGTCTGCCTGAT
>NW_017325768.1:0-248 GCF_000935625.1 Nanorana parkeri | reverse complement strand
GGGGGGGGAGAATGATTGACATCGATGAATATGAATCCTCCTGATGGTTAGACGGAGGTATATCATTACTATTAATAGACCTGAAATTGTTGTAAGGCTGTATGCCCATAGTCTGTAAATATCGGGCACCACTTCTAAAGGAAGGGATGTAGAGTCGAAGGCCCTACACTTGGGAAGATCTAGTTAAGCGGGCACAATTGTAGTGCAAAAAGGGCCAAACTAGCTGGTAAATAAGTGAGGTTGGGTAT
>NW_017325767.1:0-248 GCF_000935625.1 Nanorana parkeri | reverse complement strand
CATACCGACTTATTTATGTAAATCGATGCATTACCTGTGTATAAGCAGTATAGGTTATTATGGTGGACCAGTCATGTGGATACAAATGAGTACTGAAATGTAGTTGCAGTTTGCCTTTGTACAACTTACCTGCAGTATTGTTAGCGCGAACTCTTGCACAGATGGTGCCTTTAGGACATGTTACTTTGGTGTCTGGGCAATAGGTGTTGCTGGGATTGCCTTTAAAACATAATACATTATTAAAACTA
>NW_017325766.1:0-248 GCF_000935625.1 Nanorana parkeri | reverse complement strand
GCGGAGGGTGAAGTGACAGGTTGGTGCGGGTTGCCCGTTTTTTTCCCCTTTGCCCTTGGCACAATCTGACAGTAGGGTGTGAAAGTTGCTGAAGGCAAAGGAAATGGTTCAATACTGCCCAAGGGAGCGGGCTTGTTCGGCTACTATAATACTGACAAAAGTTGGAGTAAGGGACGTACGGCATACGGAGGAACAGAAGTGTTCCCGGCTGGCCAGCTCAGTATGCGGTACGGACCTGGCATTTACAG
>NW_017325765.1:0-248 GCF_000935625.1 Nanorana parkeri | reverse complement strand
TGTTCCTGACCCCCAACCACCACCCCTTTAATCGTTGGTTGGGCTCTCAAACAGCGTAGGAGGGGGATCGAGAGTTAGTGTAAAAATGAGAGGTGGGTGAAAGGGGACACCCCTGCCTAGTCCCGTTGGAGATTCGGAAGGCGTCCGACAGGTGGCCATTGACTTTAACTATAGCCGTAGGGGAGGAGTACAAAAACATGATCCTCGAGCGCATTGCCTCGCCGAGGCCAATGGCCCCCAATACAGCA
>NW_017325764.1:0-248 GCF_000935625.1 Nanorana parkeri | reverse complement strand
CCACCTCTACCCCCCGGAGGACCCCCGTGAAGCAGTATCTGACTATAGCCGCATTTATTTTGGTGAGCACAAAGCTAAATTTATCTCCTGCCGGCTCCTGACAGCCAATTCCAACCCGCACCTGCCAGGCGGTAGATGAAATAGGACGTCAGCCAGGGGCCCCGCACCATCCCCCCCCATTCCCCCCGGCACAACTGACTGTCTCTTGTAGCATGCTCATAGTCTCTGACCGTCTCTCGTAGCATGCT
>NW_017325763.1:0-248 GCF_000935625.1 Nanorana parkeri | reverse complement strand
GGTTTTATTGGCTTTAGTTTTCTTCTTCCCCTGAATATGGTACGTTTTGAGCGTCTTTGCTTGCGGGAGAGATCTCGTGCTCTGGCCCATTGCCTGTTGCCTCTTTGAAAGCAGAGACTGATGTGAATGTACAATATGTAAATTGTTGGCGGTATATAAATGCCTTTAGCAAGAATAATAATGTTTTTATTTATATAGCGCCGACATTTTACACAGCACTTTACATGCACATTCACATCAGTCCCTGC
>NW_017325762.1:0-248 GCF_000935625.1 Nanorana parkeri | reverse complement strand
GAAGACGGAAGAAGCAAACACGTAGAAACTTCTGTACTAGACACTTTTGCAATCTGCGGACCGATTAAGAAAAGAGAACATTGAAAAATAGAGAAACTGGTTATCTATTGGTCCACCAATGACAATTTTCTAAAGTGAAGAAATGAATATAAAAAGAAATTGAACCACCCTCCCCCCCAGAGGTTATAAAATATCATCAACAGAAAGCTGTATCTGTGTCACAAACATGATATAAAACTCAATTGGTT
>NW_017325761.1:0-248 GCF_000935625.1 Nanorana parkeri | reverse complement strand
ATGCTTAGGCTGTCCAACCATTTTAGTTTTGGCTGGTCTATCGACCATATACAATATCTGGGGATTAAATTAACTTCTACCTTCCCTCAGCTATATAAAACCAATTATATCCCATTATATCGCCAACTAGTGGAGGACCTGTCTAGATGGAAATTCTGTAAACTCTCTTGGTTTGGCCGTATTCATGCAATTAAGATGACTTTACTCCCAAAGATACTTTACTACTTTAGAGCATTACCTATCGCAAT
>NW_017325760.1:0-248 GCF_000935625.1 Nanorana parkeri | reverse complement strand
CATACAGTCCCCATTGAGCATCCCCCCCCACATAATTTTGATTATAATTTAAATGAGAGATAAAACTAATCGATTAGATACTAATGTGGAGGCAGGTACACAGGTGTCACACATATTACTATCAGTATATCGCTCCCCTTCTTCTCCATCACTTCTACAGTACAGAAGTGATGGAAAAGGGAAGTGATGTACTGACTGACTGTCATTTTCACAGCATAGTACCTGAAGGCTGCAGCTCTCCCTCTCTG
>NW_017325759.1:0-248 GCF_000935625.1 Nanorana parkeri | reverse complement strand
ATTTACTTTGCAACTTTTTCTTTGAAATAAAAAGAAATAACATGTGCGGAGATCCTCAGAGACGAGGCCACTGTAATGCTAAGGGATCTGACCTCCTGGTCCAAACTGGAGCTCCAATCCTAGACAACTGATAATAAAAGACGCGCTGTGTGAATTCATCTACAAGGTATCAGATACAATTCATACTTGGAAGATTAATTCACACAGCGTAGCTTTTATTATCAATTCTATATTATATCTGACCGCAC
>NW_017325758.1:0-248 GCF_000935625.1 Nanorana parkeri | reverse complement strand
TTTAATTGGGGAAAACCCTCCCACTTCCTGATTCTGTTCTGACCATCACACTTTCCTTTTGGCTCATTACTATGATGGGCAAAGTCACTGGCCCATAGGAATGTGAGGGAGTTGGGGGGATATTGGATCCTACTAGGAAGGACCCAAAAGTAGTGCTTGCTATTGTTAAAGTAACAAAGTCACTCTAAAGGGACACTAAACTCAGCAGTTAAATCTAGTTAAAACTGCATTCAAGTACCCTATTAACA
>NW_017325757.1:0-248 GCF_000935625.1 Nanorana parkeri | reverse complement strand
ATGTCAAGGAAATCATAAGATGTACTCTATATTTGCATGAAATAGAGGTTAAAGTGTTCACCTTAATTGTAATTTGCCAGATGGTGGAGTATATCTGCGGTTTTCATATTTCCTCATGGAGATACCCCCCTCTATGTGGGGATAACCCGCCCCGGTAACCTCTAGATGTGGCTCTCTTAGCACTTGAATAGGCCATGAGTCATATATGGCTTTCATTGTGCTATATGTACCATACCTTGGTTTTTCTA
>NW_017325756.1:0-248 GCF_000935625.1 Nanorana parkeri | reverse complement strand
AACTTTATAAAAATCTGTCTTCCCAAAAGGTAGTGCCTATAACTGTTTAAAGAGCGGATAGGACAAAAATACAGGAGGGTCTAACTAGCTAGAACAGAGCTGATAAATACGATGATACCTGACCCAATGACAGTATGCAGCTAGATTTAGATTAATCGAAAATGAGGTAAAATTAAAAATATGGGTGCCATCACTGCTGCCCTGTATACTGGAAGACTGATTAGAGTCAGAAGTTCTTTTCCGCCGAT
>NW_017325755.1:0-248 GCF_000935625.1 Nanorana parkeri | reverse complement strand
TGTGAGGGCACTACAAGTGTCAGCAGTCCCTGTCCATTATGACAATCCTGTGTGTGAGGGCACATTACAGGGACTGGCATCACCTGTAGTGCCCTCACACACAGGACTGTCATATAAAGATGATATGACTGTCCTGTGTGTGAGGGCACTACAAGCTTTGCACCGTGGCAAGCAGCAGGGTTCATTTGTTTTTTCTTCTTGATGCCCGGCCCCTGATTTTATTCACAACCCTTGGCATGGCCCTTAGT
>NW_017325754.1:0-248 GCF_000935625.1 Nanorana parkeri | reverse complement strand
GCTGCGCCTATGCGAAAGCAGTGCCCTGAATAACAGTTGGGGTCTTCCCCTAACTGCCCAAGGAGGATACGCATGTGGGACACAAATTGTTGCGTTGAGAGAGGAGCTAAGGGGAACGGCAGTAGTGGTCCTTGCAATGGCGTAGATGTCAGTTTGGTCAGGAGGCAATCCAACACCTTGACCAGGCACCACGCATTGCCGGAAGGATACAACTGGATCTTAGTTGGCGCCCCTACCTGGTTGGTCTT
>NW_017325753.1:0-248 GCF_000935625.1 Nanorana parkeri | reverse complement strand
TTAAGCATTATATCCTTTTTTAAACAACAAAATCTCTGGGTATGTAGCGCTCCTTTTTCTGCTTTTGTCACGGCGTGGCATAAAGCCCACTTGATCCTCGTGGATAAGGATCAGCCCATTTAATCTAGTTGCAAGAATTTTAGCTAGAATGTTGATGACGACATTCAGAAGCGATATTGGTCTGAAAATCGACCAGGTGGTATTATTTGAATTTGGTTTTGGGATCATACATACTGTAGCCGCTAGGG
>NW_017325752.1:0-248 GCF_000935625.1 Nanorana parkeri | reverse complement strand
CGCGCGCAAGCTTCTGACAGCGTGGGAGACGGGAGACTGCAATTGGTGGTGGATCAGGTGAGTATTTAAAAAAAGAAAAAAATTATTTTATGTTCCATGGACATTTAAAAATGTCCCCGGATTTTATTTTTAAAAATGTGTCCCCTTACCTTGGTGGTCAGTGGCGGTTCCCTGGTTGTAGGGGGGGGGGGGTCTGCTGTGGCTGTGGCCGCAGCTGCAGTGGCTCCCTCCCTCTGCCACCTCTCTGC
>NW_017325751.1:0-248 GCF_000935625.1 Nanorana parkeri | reverse complement strand
TTGGAGAGGAAGGGGATGTGATTTTTGGGGCAGAGCGGAGATTGTTTAATAGTGACGGATGAATTTTAATGTGAGCTGCTGCTATGCTAGGGAGCCCGGGGGATGGAGATGATGTGATCGGCTTAGAGGCTCGGTGTACTGCTTCTGGATGATGGGAGTGATAGCAATGTTATAGAAGAAGCAATGGGAAATAATATCATAATTGATGTGGTATGTGGCTTTATACACTATGACAAAAACTATAAGTA
>NW_017325750.1:0-248 GCF_000935625.1 Nanorana parkeri | reverse complement strand
ATCACAAAACCAAGCGCAGCACACCGGTTTATAATTGATCGATAGAAAATGCAATTATCAATACAAGTAGCAATCTGTAATGGATTTACATGCAATCACAGACAAGTAATTTACCATCATGTAAAGTATCAAACGATTGACAGGGCCGGTGCAGGGATTTTTGCCTACACAGGTGAAAGAGCATTTGTTAAACTTTTTTACATTTAAATTTATCTGATTCTCTTTCACTTTTTTATTTGTTATAATTT
>NW_017325749.1:0-248 GCF_000935625.1 Nanorana parkeri | reverse complement strand
GAATATCTGACCATCACACCTACCGACATGACAAAAGTTTGGACACCCCTCTAAATTATTGAGTTCAAATATTACAGTAAAGGGTTTTGTTAATGCTGCAGCATACAAAGATATTTTTACACAATTTTCCATTTCCAACCTTGGCAACAGTTTAGCGGCGGCACCTTTCAGTTACAGGATGACAATGCACAAAACAAGCTCCATAAAGACACCATTTGACCAATCTGGTGTGAAGGATTGCAAGCTGA
>NW_017325748.1:0-248 GCF_000935625.1 Nanorana parkeri | reverse complement strand
ACCAGGGAGGAGGTGGGGATAGCAGCTGGAGTTGTTTTTTTAATACTAAATAGCTGGGACTGGAGTTTTATGGGTTGTGCTCAAGCTGAAATTAGGCTGTAATGCTGGGCACACACCTTACAACCATCACAAGACTTTTGTCTTGCGATCAGGGGCGTAACCAGAAATCACAGGGCCACATAGCAAAATTTTGTATGGGACCCTGTGAGTTACACCCCTTGAAGAGCCCACATAGCTCACCTAAGGGT
>NW_017325747.1:0-248 GCF_000935625.1 Nanorana parkeri | reverse complement strand
GTGTAAGGGGCATTCTTCCCAATGACCACCAATGTAAGTGAACATTCTTCCCAATGACCACCAGTGTAAGAGGCATTCTTTCCAATTACCACCAATGTAAGGGAACATTCTTCCCAATGACCACCAATGTAAGGGAAAATTATTCCCACTGGCCATAAATGTAGGGGGCATCCTTCCCAATCATCATCAATGTAAGAAGCATTTTTCCCCAAAGACGACCAATGTAAGGGAACATTCTTCCCACTGAC
>NW_017325746.1:0-248 GCF_000935625.1 Nanorana parkeri | reverse complement strand
TTTGTTTGTATTGGTATGACACAAAAAAGTGGAGAAAACCCCCCCAAATCTGACACATTCCACGCAAACCTCCAAGAATGGACTGGACAAAATTATTGACACTCTCAATTAATATCCAGCCCTTGGGAAAAATAACTGATGAGTTTCTTACACCTCTATACAGGAATGTTGGACCACTCTTCTTTCGCCAACTCCTTCAGGTCTCTGAAATTGGAAGGGTTCCTTTTCCCAACTGCTGTTTTGAGATC
>NW_017325745.1:0-248 GCF_000935625.1 Nanorana parkeri | reverse complement strand
ACTAAACGAATTTTTTGCTGGTGCACATGTCTAATAAAAATTACAGCTAAATGGCTAAAATGTAGATACTTAAAATTGTAAATAGGTGAAATATCAAAACCCAGACTACATATGGAGAGTTAAACAAAATGAACAGCCCTAAAGATATTCTTCTAAAATTGGCATGCGTGGGGATGTGTATTTGAATTTTATGCATGTATTCACATATGTGCATTTTGATTGTGTATGTGTGTGTGTGTGTGTGTGTT
>NW_017325744.1:0-248 GCF_000935625.1 Nanorana parkeri | reverse complement strand
TTATCCGGGGGGTTCTCATTCGCATGGGTGCCCACCGCAAATGCCAACGGACCAAACTAATAGAGGAGCTATATGCCCGGCTTCGAGAGCTAGACTTACGTCAAAAAACAGCCCTCAATGAGGAGACCGAGATAGCTCTGGCTCAAACCAGATCCGAGCTGGGGGCACTCCTGATGGATAGGGTAAAGGCCCAACTGGCGAGGGCGTGGAGATCGTTCTATGAATTCAGTAACAAACCGGGTAGAATG
>NW_017325743.1:0-248 GCF_000935625.1 Nanorana parkeri | reverse complement strand
CAGGAGATAACAAGCCCCTGCGTGATAGCAAGGTAGACGGCCACTTCCCCCGGCGTAAATCCACATTAACAGGACGCCGGTGGATTCATACCTCACGCCCTATATCTGACAGCTGGGGTGAGGAGTTGCGGAGCCGCCGCGCCGCGATTGGCCGGCGGCCGCACACTACGGAGGCGGTGGGCGGAGCCTCGCCCCGTCGTGATTGGACGGCGGCCGCACACTACGGAGCCGGTGGGCAGAGCCTCGGG
>NW_017325742.1:0-248 GCF_000935625.1 Nanorana parkeri | reverse complement strand
TTTGGTCAATTCTTTAAGTGCTTTATGTTCTGATTTAGAGAGGTTGGCTTTTTTGGTGGGCTTGCGGTGGTTTATGGTCGTGGTCCCACTGAATTGTGGGGTATCGCATAGTTTTGTGAAATCGGTGTAGGTGACTTGGTAGAAAGTCTCTAGGTAAGGTCCTTTGGATTTTCGTGGGTAGAAACTCGAGGGGGGGTGGAGGGGGGTGTGTCTAAAGGTGGGGCTGGACAGGTTGTCAAGTAGGAGTT
>NW_017325741.1:0-248 GCF_000935625.1 Nanorana parkeri | reverse complement strand
TGATCTAAAATATTGAATTTGACTAATAGTATGAAGATGTGTTGACAGGGAAAATGCAGACGGGGTGAGAGAACAGAGTAAGTAGATGCGTTGGCTTATCAGTGTGCCATGGCTCCTATATTTTGGAGATGACACCAGTGTAACCCTTAAAGCTTATCTTAACCCAAGAAAAAAATGTAGTAAATTGAAGCTTACCAGTCCTTG
This sequence comes from Nanorana parkeri, assembly GCF_000935625.1. Taxonomy (NCBI): domain Eukaryota; kingdom Metazoa; phylum Chordata; class Amphibia; order Anura; family Dicroglossidae; genus Nanorana; species Nanorana parkeri. The sequence goes on along the minus strand of NW_017325741.1, from coordinate 44 downwards.
TGGTGGCAATTTAGTTTCCCTTTTCAGATTTTTCCCTTTATTTT
>NW_017325740.1:0-248 GCF_000935625.1 Nanorana parkeri | reverse complement strand
AGATAGATAGATAGATAGATAGATAGATAGATAGATCACTTGTAATAATTGGGTCATCTCTGAATTTATGAAAAACAAGCCCCCCCAGGCAGCAGGACATGTTTATCATTCCACGGGGGTTCCGTCTTGTTGGACAATCTCCCTGCGAGTTATATCGGACCTTCACCTTTCTATGGAAAAGATCCAAAATCAGAGAAAGGATTGCGACTTTTGTGATAATGGACAGATGCCTACTCAACTTTTTTTTT
>NW_017325739.1:0-248 GCF_000935625.1 Nanorana parkeri | reverse complement strand
AATCATGTGTCCCAGATATTTTACAGTAGGCTGACAGAATTGTAATTTATTCTTACTAGCCTTATGTCCTTCCTGTGCCAGGAAGGTGAGTAGTGACACAGTTGTTTCAATACACTGTTCTATATTATCTGAGCAAATTAAGATGTCATCTACGTAGACAAAGATTTTACTGCCCTCTTTTTAGTTAGAATGAGTGAAGTGTCTCATCTTGACACAAAGGGGTTGATTTACTAACCTTATAAACACAC
>NW_017325738.1:0-248 GCF_000935625.1 Nanorana parkeri | reverse complement strand
CATTCAGCTCTGCTCGTCAGGAGCAGGGCTGAATGTACAAACAAACTACTCGACCGGCGCCCGAAACTGCATGTCAGGTATAGGTATTCGCTCCATAAGACGCAGGAACATTTTTGCCCTCCCTTTGGGGGGAAAAAAAGTGCATCTTATGGAGCGAAAAATAAGGTACTTGAAACAATCCCTTTGATGTAGTGAGTGCTGCATTCTGTCTGCCCATCACTTGCAACAACTTCCTGGATTCCCAGTGT
>NW_017325737.1:0-248 GCF_000935625.1 Nanorana parkeri | reverse complement strand
GAAAGCCAGTGTTTTAGTACAAGTGATCCCAGCGATATCGCCGAGATCCCCTCTTGGGGACCAGGGACCACAGCACATTCATTCAGGATAGAGAGCGGGGAGCAGAGCTGAGAACGTCCATTCCCTGCTCTGCTCCGCGTGAACACTGAGAAGTGCTGTGCTAGAGCTCCTGTATTGGAAGTGACAGGCTGAATAAAGAAAATCTGTAACCTCCAAATGCTATCACACAGGGGATTGTTAGCTCCTGT
>NW_017325736.1:0-248 GCF_000935625.1 Nanorana parkeri | reverse complement strand
TTACACACTATGGGGGGAATTTACTAAGACAGAATCTGGATCAGCTGAGCACAGGAACCAATCACATCCCATCTTCAGCTTGTTCAGTGATGAATTAGAAAGAAAAAGCTGGAAGATGATTGGTCCAGATTGTGTCTGCTCCGGTCCTAGTAAATTCCCCTCATAGAGTGACAGAGGTTCCAGCCTCCATATGTCCGAGGTGTTAGTAGAAGCTGCACGGCCCCGTCACCCCCCCTCTGTATAGTGAT
>NW_017325735.1:0-248 GCF_000935625.1 Nanorana parkeri | reverse complement strand
GGGGCGTGGCGGTGCATTGTATTCAATAGCACCGCTTCCACACCCAACCTGCCCACAGTGCGATCGAACGCCTGTCAAAACTTTGCCAGCATTGCGTTTAACTGCAAACGCCAAAAATAGGGCATGCCCTATTTTTGGCGTTTGCAGTTAAACGCAATGCTGGCAAAGTTTTGACAGGCGTTCGATCGCACTGTGGGCAGGTTGGGTGTGGAAGCGGTGCTATTGAATACAATGCACCGCCACGCCCC
>NW_017325734.1:0-248 GCF_000935625.1 Nanorana parkeri | reverse complement strand
TACGCTAATAGCGTATCTTCTCAGAAGCTGCACACTGCGCTTTTATTTTATTTTCCCGGGGACATTTAAAAAAAATGTGTCACCTTACCTTAGCCTGGTGGTCAGTGGGAGCTTCCTGGACCCTGGTTGTGGGGGGGGGTCTGCCGTGGCCGCACGTGCAGTAGCTCCTTTCCTTATGCACATGCACCCGGCATGGCCAGCCCGCCCGCCCGCATCAGATGCGGCTCTGTCATCGGGCGGCCGCTCGC
>NW_017325733.1:0-248 GCF_000935625.1 Nanorana parkeri | reverse complement strand
CTTCTCGATCCTTCGGGGCACCAGACAGGGATGCCCACTATTGGCCCTTCTCTTCGCCCTAGCGATTGAACCTCTGGCACAGAAACTGCGTAAATCCCCAGGTGTTACCGGAATTGACTATGACGGTTCATCCCATAAGGTCTGCTTGTTTGCGGATGGCGCCTTGCTCTTCGTCACAAATCCAGTCGACACCCTACCCAACATGATGGCTATCTTGTCGGAGTTTGAAAAGGTCTCAGGTCTGGGCA
>NW_017325732.1:0-248 GCF_000935625.1 Nanorana parkeri | reverse complement strand
GTTGTTTTACTTTGCTAGTTAACCACCCTGGTCTAACTTTCGCTTTTTAAAATGTATTGGTAAATGGAATGCACTGGCCAATTCAGTTCTTTAAGATTTCCTTGAAACTTTCCCATTTATCCTCAGTGTTCACATTCATAAAAATTGCATCCCAATGTATGTCCCATTGACATTAGCTTCTTAGAATTGAGTGTTCTTGTCATACCTACATGCCTGTGTTTCCTTGAGTTTACAGTAAACATTATCAT
>NW_017325731.1:0-248 GCF_000935625.1 Nanorana parkeri | reverse complement strand
AAATTGAAATGTATGTTCACAAATACAATAAGTCTGTCAAACAAAATGGCAGAGCTGGAATTTCTATGACTTGAGAAACAATTTGCCTTGGTGGGAGTATCAGAAACCTGATTGGACAACTCACATGACTAGGCTGTTAATATCAAGGGTACACCCTGTATAGTAGGGACAGAATTAGTAGAAGAGGTGGTGGGGTTTGCCTGTATCTGAGGAGCAACTAAGAGGTGAGTATGAGAGAAGATATTACT
>NW_017325730.1:0-248 GCF_000935625.1 Nanorana parkeri | reverse complement strand
TGATGGAATGAAAACTAATAAAGACATGTTTAAAAAAAAAATCTTCTCCGGACAAAATGGACTTTGATTCTAAGGGCTCTATGTGACCTATGGAATTGTTACCATAGACAAAATGGACTTGGACTGCGAGGGCTCGATGTGACCTATGGAATTGACAACATATAGAAAAGTCCTAAAAAAGGAGGAAGGGGAATTGGATGATGGGTCATAACTAGGGATGTCCCGATACCGATGCTAGCATCGGAATC
>NW_017325729.1:0-248 GCF_000935625.1 Nanorana parkeri | reverse complement strand
GTAAATAGTCAATGCAGAACTTTCTGTTTTCAGTACTCTGGACATTTTTCAAACATAATTTAAAAAACTCTAATTCCTACACATTTACTTTTGTTAGAGCTGTGTCATGGCTGTTGTATTTTTTTACTGGGCAAAAAGGAAAATGTGTCTTGAAAACATGTACTATTATACCATTACTAAGATAGGCCCAAACTCCAATATGATAAATACTGAAGACAAAAGTATCCCTTAGCTTAGAAATGTATAAA
>NW_017325728.1:0-248 GCF_000935625.1 Nanorana parkeri | reverse complement strand
CCACTATCCCAGCAATACATTATAGAGCACCATGGGGAGGGAGCGGGGGTGCAGGCTTACCTGAGCAGTCTTCCAGCAACTTGCTTCTGAGATCGGGACTGTCTGTCGGCGGCTGTCATCCCCTCACGCCTGCTCCTCCTTACTTCTTCTCCCCGCGTCCCTGTGCCGATCGTGGGCGGTGCGCGTGAGGCGGGGAGCAGGTGCGGAATGTGGATGCGGGCAGGTCTGGCAGCAGCAAGGGTGAGGCG
>NW_017325727.1:0-248 GCF_000935625.1 Nanorana parkeri | reverse complement strand
TAAGACAATAATATAAGCAGCAAGTATTAGGGACTGTGTGGTCACTGTGTAGGACAACAATATAAGCAGCAAGTATTAGGGACTGTGTGGTCACTGTACACGACAACATTATAAGCAGCAAATTTTAGGGACTGTGTGGTCACTGTGTAAGACAACAATATAAGCAGCAAGTATTGGGGACTGTGTGGTGACTGGCTGCATAAGACAACAATATAAGCAGCAAGTATTGGGGACAGTGTGGTCACTGT
>NW_017325726.1:0-248 GCF_000935625.1 Nanorana parkeri | reverse complement strand
TTGGAATACATTGTAATATGGAAGCACACAGATCTCTCTGTTCCGGGTTCTATGAGGTCCGGTATTATTACCAGGACACATCTCAGGCTAGGCAAAGTCACTGGCTGGAGCTCAGGGACGGCTTCTTGGTGATAAAAGATGGAGCTTTCCTGAAACATGACATTGTAACGTGTCAGGAATGTGTCCATGGGAAGAGTCCACCTCATTATTTCCCCAGTGATACATATCAGGATATATGGACTAGACAT
>NW_017325725.1:0-248 GCF_000935625.1 Nanorana parkeri | reverse complement strand
GGATTTCCGATATATTTCTAGTAGACCTGATTCAGGTATCCGTATAGCTGCTCGATCTCTTCTATATGCTGCGGAAGATGCTGCCCCTGCCTGAAACCCCCCCCTCCATGGGGATGATCTTACTAGATACGATGATGAATCCTGCTGAAACTTGTTATTGTTGTGTGACACTATAAATGATGTGTGTATACACTATTTTTTTATACATTTTTTTTTACCATTTTGATTGATTTTTATTTCCTAATAAT
>NW_017325724.1:0-248 GCF_000935625.1 Nanorana parkeri | reverse complement strand
GTTAGAAAACAATCACTCTCCCTGGATGCACGATCGATGCGCCCAGGGACAAAGATTGATTCCTAACCAATGTGATACGATTACATGTGATGTGGAGGTGTTTACATGCAGCGGCTGTCACCCAAACATTAACTTGCATGGGTGACAGTTGCTGCATGTAAATGACAGATTAGAGATTCCTGCGGCAGGAAAATGCAGGTTTCTGACGCAGGAATCCCTAAATGCACCTAAACTTACAGGTGTGAATG
>NW_017325723.1:0-248 GCF_000935625.1 Nanorana parkeri | reverse complement strand
GAACATTATCCAGACGAAATCCAAGAAATTATTTCGCGACCAGTCCGATTATGCAGTGGGGAACATTTTTGACTGGAGGAATTCGGGCAAAAATTACACCCCACCTTCACTTCTGTCACTCATACTTTCCCCATCAGACCACATAGCAAACCTAATTTGGGATGAACCCACTGCCAAATACATAAAGAACCCTCGGCAACAAATAGAGAAAAAGCCTAACCAGCCCAACACCGACATCATCCCCTCGG
>NW_017325722.1:0-248 GCF_000935625.1 Nanorana parkeri | reverse complement strand
CCCTTAATTAAAGGTGTACCCCGATGCAAATAAGCCCCCTGGCACGCAGACCCCCACAACCACCGTGTCAGTGTTGTGGGGCCGAGGCCCCTGTCCCCATCGGCACGGGAACACCCTCCCAGTGTCGGGGGCATTTAGCCTGGTGTGGGAGGGAGGGGGGTGCTCGCTCGGCCTATGTTTGGATCAAGGGTCTGCTATGAAATTTTAGGGGGGATCCCATGTCCCCCCCCCCCCCCCCTTTAAAGTGG
>NW_017325721.1:0-248 GCF_000935625.1 Nanorana parkeri | reverse complement strand
CAGAGAGGGACATGGCTAAGAGCCAAACTGGGAGATGTGTAAGTGCTCTGCATCTCCCTGCCCAGCTCTTTGCAACCTTAGATGCTCTGGCTGGTGCTCTTCCGAGCTCCTGGCCACCAGTGATATCACTGGTGGCCAGGAGCTCGGAAGAGCACCAGCCAGAGCATCTAAGGTTGCAAAGAGCTGGGCAGGGAGATGCAGAGCACTTACACATCTCCCAGTTTGGCTCTTAGCCATGTCCCTCTCTG
>NW_017325720.1:0-248 GCF_000935625.1 Nanorana parkeri | reverse complement strand
TGCCACTGGGAAGAGGGTAACGGACCCACCTCTTATTCTAATGGAGTTCCATACATACTACAAGGATCTTACTCCCGCATTCCTGAGTATGACCTGGGCGCACAGCAGGACTTGTTGGGTGGGCTTCCCATCCCGCAATTGGCAGGAGCGGATAGGGATTTCCTGGATAAGCCCATTAACTTGAAGGAGGTGCAGCGGGCGATAGCATCGTTCCCTAATGGCAAGTCCCCTGGGCCGGATGGTTTCCC
>NW_017325719.1:0-248 GCF_000935625.1 Nanorana parkeri | reverse complement strand
TGTAGTACATGTACAGTACATATTCCCAATACACTGCAGCAGTAGATTCCTGTTGTTCACACAACTTCCCACTTAAGCCTAGGCCCAGTCTCACTATCTGTTGCCTCGATCGCGCTGCCTCACGATGTGCCAAACGATTTTCCTCACGCGAGGACATCGTCGGTGCTGAGCTGAAGGAGCGTCGCGTCAATGCTGTTCGGGTGGGCAGCGCTCCAGGTGGGGTCCTCTGGGCAGTCGCTGGCCACCTA
>NW_017325718.1:0-248 GCF_000935625.1 Nanorana parkeri | reverse complement strand
TATATGTGGGCGACATCAATATACTATCTTGCAGCTTGAAAGATCTTACATGATTAGAATGGAATGAAGCAGAAATGGGCCTGAAGGTGTGCCAAAAGCAAAAAATGTGTTTTCATCAAGAAGAAAGATAACATGGGAAAGGAGGGATAGTTGAACATTTATGAATTCTGTGGAAGCCTTAAAGTGACACTAAACTGAGGAGTTTAATAAAAATGTATTCAAGCACCTTAACTATTAACAAAAATGTA
>NW_017325717.1:0-248 GCF_000935625.1 Nanorana parkeri | reverse complement strand
AGGCTGAGTGAAAATCACTCGCCTCATAATTCTCCTTTATTACTGGGGACAGAATAAAAATGTGGCCTCCACATATTTTTTGCAAAAATGTGTGCAACTAAAACCTCGGTTTTTAACTTATACTGTTAGACAAGGCAAATTTGTTGTGTTGCAGGCTAGATGGTAAGTGTGCTGGGATATTTCTGTTGTTTTGTATTGTTATAAGCTCTTCCATGTGCACCTTGCTACAAAGGCTAGTTATAAATTGT
>NW_017325716.1:0-248 GCF_000935625.1 Nanorana parkeri | reverse complement strand
CTGTGTGAGTCTTCTGGTGTGCAACAAGTGAATATTTAGAAGAGAAGCACTTGTAACATTCTAAACACTTAAATGGCTTTTCTCCAGTGTGAGTATTCTGGTGTACAGTAAGTAAAATCTTTTGAGAGAAGCACTGACCACATTCTGGACATTTAAATGGTTTCTCTCCTGTGTGGACCCTCTGATGCTTAGTAAGACCAGAATGTTCGGAGAAGCACTTGTCACATTCTGGGCATTTAAATGGTTTC
>NW_017325715.1:0-248 GCF_000935625.1 Nanorana parkeri | reverse complement strand
TTGCTTAGCAGACAAGTCAGCTGACAAACTGCAGGTATTGACAAGCTACCCTAAATGTTGTGTGTGGGTGTATTGGGAGAAGTGATTGAGCAACTATTCTAGCTCCCATCCTAGCTGGTTTGGGGAATCTCAGAACTGTGTACCCGACTGCTCCACAAGCTTTAGAGTGAGCCGGATTATATACAAAATTGGTATTTGCCTGTGCAGGCCCGGATTTCCCACAAGGCCACCGCCCTTCTGCGGCAGAG
>NW_017325714.1:0-248 GCF_000935625.1 Nanorana parkeri | reverse complement strand
CATCGAGTCTGTACAATATTTTTTCTTTTTGTCTCAGACATAATACACTCTAAATTGTATACCATGATAAAATCCTGTCTCATCACTCCCTCTTAAACTGCAGCCTAGTAAAACTATTTAAATAATGTGCTGCAATTCTATACAGTGATTCTGGCTTTGTCTCTAAAATAATACACTCTAATTTTTATTTCATGATAAAAACGTCCTTGCCACAGGTGCTACTCAGGCTGGGGGAAGACTTCAGCCTT
>NW_017325713.1:0-248 GCF_000935625.1 Nanorana parkeri | reverse complement strand
TATAGAGATGCACTATCGAAAACCAGATGTATTCATTAATGATCTGTTTTGCTGGTTACTATTTCATTGTGCATACATGTGCGTAAATGTCTGGGTGGTCGGACCGTCAGAGTGTACATCTCTTGGATTGAACCTACAATGAATACTGTATGTTTACTGTACACACACACACACATATTATTATACATGTGCGAAGACTAAATTTTAATTTCAGATGAAATGAACGAAAACTAAAAAGTTTTCATTCG
>NW_017325712.1:0-248 GCF_000935625.1 Nanorana parkeri | reverse complement strand
GTTCTAATTAGGCGCGCTAAGGGTTCGATGGCTAGGGCAAAAAGTAGTGGAGAGATGGGGCATCCCTGACGAGTACCCCGCAGTATCTGAAACTGTTGGGACCTAAAGCCCACATATCACACCGTCGCCGAGACGTGTATAGGGCCGCAACCCAGGACCTGAAATGCGAGCCAAAGCCCCAACGTTCTAGAAGGTGGAATAGATACAGCCACGAGACAGTATCGAACGCCTTGCTGATATCAAGGGAC
>NW_017325711.1:0-248 GCF_000935625.1 Nanorana parkeri | reverse complement strand
AGTTGGATCTGTATGTGCGTTATGATTAATCGATTAATCGATTAAAAATGTTTTGATTAAATCGAACACGAACATTTTAATCAGTAACAGCCCTAATAAAAAAACATTGTTGGTGTTGTCCCTGAGGAAAGGCATTTCCCTTGCAAGGTCACATGTCCAGTCACATTTGCCAGAGTTCCAAGAAGGGGAGATAGATTATTTTGCCCATAGTAAAAATGGCCACTGTGAGAAGAATGGGGGGGGGGGGG
>NW_017325710.1:0-248 GCF_000935625.1 Nanorana parkeri | reverse complement strand
AACCTTTCCACCTGGAATCCAGTATTTTATCGATCTCGTATTCAGTTTCGCCCTGTACCTCGACAGGAGGAGCAGGGTTTGGAGTCCGGTCTGGGAATGGGTTCGGCCTGAAGGGTTTAAGCAAAGAGACATGAAACGATGGGTGGATACGCCAGTCTGGAGGGAGAACTAGACGTACAGCATTCGGGTTCAGTACTCTTTCTATTGCAAATGGTCCGACGAACTGCCTGCCCAATTTCCGTGTGGGT
>NW_017325709.1:0-248 GCF_000935625.1 Nanorana parkeri | reverse complement strand
GGCATTGCAAGATTCTCACAGGCACAGACATGACTCCCGGAAAGAGAGATGCATCATGGGATTTGTACTTTCACCGCAGCTGGAGGCCCGGAGTTTGGCTACCCCTGGTCTAAAGCCAAGTTCATACCTAGATTTGTTCATGGGTGGGTTCATTGAACTTTCAACGCCCTTAGGATCCTGAGGTTGATTTACTAAAGACAAAAAGATTGTTCACTTTGAAAGGGAATTTGCACTTTGCAGGGGAAGTT
>NW_017325708.1:0-248 GCF_000935625.1 Nanorana parkeri | reverse complement strand
AGGACAGATTGTGGTAACTTTAAAAAATCCCAAACAGACGCGCACACACACACACACATAAAATGGGAATAACGGTCAAGGGGGAGGACCCTTGGGCTATGTTCTATATAAAAATAACGCCACCTATTGGTAATAATAGCGATGTCACAAACATCACTGTCACACCCAGTACTGAGAACACCATACAGGGCCATGAATTAACCACAGAGGATATCTGGGCCATTGAAACGGGTTATACAGATAAGAAC
>NW_017325707.1:0-248 GCF_000935625.1 Nanorana parkeri | reverse complement strand
AGAGATGAAAAAGATCAAGTCGTCTGCGAAGGCGGCAACTCAATGTTCAGCCGAGCGTTTCACCAGGCCCCGGAAGTTGGGGAGAGCACGGATCCGGCATAAGAAGGGCTCCAAGGTGAGGATGAAGATGAGTGGAGAGAGGGGGCATCCCTGCCTTGTACCATTGGAGACGGAGAAGAAGTCCGAGCGGGCTCCATTCACCCGGATGGCCGCCGACGGAGCAGAGTAAAGTGTAGAGATCCATCGCA
>NW_017325706.1:0-248 GCF_000935625.1 Nanorana parkeri | reverse complement strand
ATGCAACTGTTCATGTCTATGTTTTAAACATAGTGACAGACGCACTATAAAATACCACTTATTTAAAATAACCATGCAGTCTGCCCAATGCACTACATTTCTAAGAAAAATCTAATCTCCAGATCACAATGTGCATTCAAGATCCTGAATGCTGGCATCCTTTTATCCCTATGTGCATTCAGAATCCTGAAAGCTGGTTTTCTTGTTTCCTTACATATATACTAATAATCCTGAAAGCTGTTTTTTTT
>NW_017325705.1:0-248 GCF_000935625.1 Nanorana parkeri | reverse complement strand
ATTTTTTTCTCATTAAATGTAGTCTTTATGGGATTTCTGCCTGCCTCTGGATCTACTGTGCGTTTAGGGTTATGAGGATTGTGCTGCTACATCTATTGAATGAAAATATGATACAATGCATAGTCATGGTTAAATATTTTTATTACTGTGACTTGAGAATTTTCATAGGTCACAGGTCGGCTCTGTAGATCAGGAAGTCAGCGAACACATGGCACCGATCACTGACTTCCCGATCATCTTCCTGCAGA
>NW_017325704.1:0-248 GCF_000935625.1 Nanorana parkeri | reverse complement strand
GGAGTTGATCCTCTTAGTGTGTTGGTTTCCTGGGGGGGGTGTTCATGTAATGCAGAGCGGGGCCCTTCAATGGTTAATATGTATAAATGGAGACATGGAGTCTGTTGGCATTGTCACCCTCCATGTGGTCGTTGTGTCACGTCTCGTTACTTATGACATCCGTGCCCGCTGTGAGGTGACACACGAGCGCCGCAGGGTGACGCAGTGACGCAGGTCCCTGTGACCTCCGACCTCTGTAATAGGATTAC
>NW_017325703.1:0-248 GCF_000935625.1 Nanorana parkeri | reverse complement strand
TTTATTTATTTTTTATTTAATTATTTATTGATTTTTTTAAATTTTATTTCTTTAATATTTCTTTTTAATCAAATTTTTTTTTTTCGACTTAACTTTATTGCTAACAATCCCCTGTGTGATAGCAATTGGAGGTGGCAGGTTCTCTTTATTGACCCCTGTCACCTCCAATTCAGGAGTTCTAGCTCAGCACTGTGTACTGTGCTAGTTCTCCTGTGACAGGTGAGAGAGGAAGAGCACAGCACAGCACG
>NW_017325702.1:0-248 GCF_000935625.1 Nanorana parkeri | reverse complement strand
GGATGTATGTTATTGGCAGAATTGCTAGATGAAAATAAATGAAAAAAACGACTGGAAAAAAAGGAAACTAAACTGTCACCACAATTAAGGATTGACAACATGCAAAATGTTTTGTTTTTTGTTTGAGTTTAGAGACAACATGGCATTCTGCATTCTACCAAACTTGACAGTTTGAGCTTGTTGCCATCTACTGGACTAATCAACTATAGCAGCCATCTAGCAGGCACAGTTATATATTAGAGTACAAC
>NW_017325701.1:0-248 GCF_000935625.1 Nanorana parkeri | reverse complement strand
TTATCGTCCGATAATCGTAAGGTGTATGGGCACCTTTAGAGACTGTTACCCAGCTAGGTGAGCTGGAGGCTTGGAGCCTGCATGGATGTGGTTGTTGCTGTAAAGGGCATTATTTTGGAAACCACATTGTAGTAAAGGAAAGTACTGACTAATCTTATGAAGTGTTGTGTTTACTGCAAAGAATGGACTGTATTTTGTGAACTGCAAAAATACTTGTTTACTGTGTGCCGTGGAAAATAAAGCTTTTT
>NW_017325700.1:0-248 GCF_000935625.1 Nanorana parkeri | reverse complement strand
TAAATATAAAATTAGTTTGTCTTCCACCCCTTTCCCCCTCCACTTCCCCCCGCACCGGACACTTACCTGACTCCTACAGCCGCTCAGCTTCCTCGTCTTTGGCGGCCAGGGGGCGGGCCGAGTGAATAGGGTCCGTCCTCTCCCAGTCCCAGCTGAAGAATGTCCTGCCTGACGGCGCCTGCTGTGTCGGTAGCGGCCCCGCCATGTAGACAAGTGACACACAGAGGCGCCTCTCTATCCCACACAGC
>NW_017325699.1:0-248 GCF_000935625.1 Nanorana parkeri | reverse complement strand
CAGTGTCAGAGAGCTGCGTCTCTTCTATATGGAAACCAAACTATCGCCCCCCTCTCCACTTACCCATTTACTGTGCAGAGTGCTTTGTATTTTGTGATCAGGCAAGGGGAGAGGAGGGGGGAGAGGACCACAGTGCAGCTTCTGCGTAGAAGAGCCACAACTCTGCTGTCATTTGTTAACCAGCAGATTTAATAAATAAATATAGATAGATAGAAAGATAGATTAAAATTATTTTCTGGAGTTCTTCT
>NW_017325698.1:0-248 GCF_000935625.1 Nanorana parkeri | reverse complement strand
ACAAATAAAATAATACACTCCTCCCCACACACATAATACACGATCCATCATTCGGCCGGAGCCCCCTGTAGAGACGCCTATGCTACTGGGTGACCAGCTATACTCCATGCCCCATTATGAGTGTGTCCATAACCCCTTCACTTCCCGCGATAGCGGTAGCTGGGCTAAGTACACTAACTAGTAGATAAACAGTTATCTAATTGACCCAAGAGCTCTCTCATATCTTTTGTTTCAGTTAGGGTTTGTAT
>NW_017325697.1:0-248 GCF_000935625.1 Nanorana parkeri | reverse complement strand
TGATGTTCTTCTGCTGTCTGTTTTATGCCAGGTTTCTACAGCTGATCAATAGCTATCTGTGGTTTTAGTATACATCAGCATTGTACAGACACAATGGCATTATATGTTAAGGAAAATCATTAAGCATGCCTCATTTCCACAAATCAGATGTTAAAGTGCTCCACACCCCTAAAGTGGACCTTTACCCCCTTTACTTCCTGATCCTCTTTGTGCCCAAGCAATGCATCCTGGGAAGGTTACATCAGCAG
>NW_017325696.1:0-248 GCF_000935625.1 Nanorana parkeri | reverse complement strand
GCTAACAGCTGTTGTGATGGAGGGTTCCATGGTTTGGCTCACGATCTGCTTGCCAATGGAGCAATGGAGCACCTGTTCAGCATCTTTTTAGGTTTGTGACTGCATCTTCAAATCACAATGGCAGCTTCCTGCAGATGGGTATTTAGTTGAAGGTCTGAACAGAGCACCAGCTGTGTGATTTTCAGGGCACCAAGCAATGTATGCTTCTAAGGGCCCATTCACACCACATCCAGATCATCTCAAGACCA
>NW_017325695.1:1987-2208 GCF_000935625.1 Nanorana parkeri | reverse complement strand
TCAAAGCGATCTGAAATGATCCGAGTTCATATACTCAAACCAGGGCGTCCAAATGGTATCAAATACTGTGTGTCTATCGTGCAAGGTGGCTGTCAGCTTCTCCAGGTGCATGATGCGGCATAGCTCTCCAGTCCACTCCCTCACTGAAGGGACTCTTGTAGAGTTCCAATGCCTAGGGATAAGAGATCGGGCTGAGGAGATGAAGAAGCGGAGTAGGTCTT
>NW_017325695.1:0-248 GCF_000935625.1 Nanorana parkeri | reverse complement strand
CCCAGTCTGTTAGCGAGGAGCTTAGCAAATATTTTCATGTCGACGTTGATTAGTGATATTGGTCTGTAACTGGTACAAAGGGAAGGGTCTTTGTCGGCTTTTAGTATGACAGTAATGTGGGCTTCTTGGGATTGGGGGGTGAATTTGCAGTCGTTGGAGATGGCGTTGAAGGTCTGCTCAAGGATGGGGGACAGTGAGTCTTTGAAATGTTTATAAAAGGAGCCAGTGTATCCATCTGGACCTGGGCT
>NW_017325694.1:0-249 GCF_000935625.1 Nanorana parkeri | reverse complement strand
CGGACAAGATCGCTGCTCGTTTGATACAAGTGATCTGATCAGACCACTTATATAAAATGTGTGGCGGCTCCCCACTCTACACTTAGCCCGGAGCAGGGCTAAATGTACAAAAAAACTACTTGTCTGGCACTGCATCTCCCGGGCGTCAGGCTATAGGCATTCCACACCCCTGTGGTTTGCAAACTCTTGTGGGCCAAGGATTGACACAAACACATTAGAGTGTAAGCTCCTCTGTACAGAGACTGATGT
>NW_017325693.1:0-249 GCF_000935625.1 Nanorana parkeri | reverse complement strand
TTATGTACTATGGATCATGATTTAACCTATTACTCTATATGTAGTACATGTACAGTACACATTACTAGAACAAAGCAGGCAATAGGTTCTTCTTGTTTAGATTAGCAATTCTAAAATTCCCAGCACAGGCCCTCACTTACTGGTGCCTGTTAGATCGAGGTGCCTCACAAAGTGCCGAACGATTTTCCTCACACATGAGGACGTAGTTGGCGCTGAGCGGGAGAGGAGCGTCGCGTCACTGCTGCTCCG
>NW_017325692.1:0-249 GCF_000935625.1 Nanorana parkeri | reverse complement strand
GGGGGGGGGGGGGGGATACTGTAACGCTGCCGGACCGCGTTCCCCTGTGTTAGCGGCGGCTTCCTTGCGTTCCACTGTGGAACGCGGACGCCGCACGAGTTCATACTCATGACGCGGCAGCTGCGTTCCACGCTGGAGCGCGGAAGTCGTGCGGTAAGAACCGCGGCTCCTCCCCACACCCAGGCACTATTTAAGAGCGTCAGAGAGACAACATGGCGTTCCGAAATTGAGGTTAGAACGCCTGTTGCC
>NW_017325691.1:0-249 GCF_000935625.1 Nanorana parkeri | reverse complement strand
GATATATTTACAAATCTTCCTAACTGCAATTAGAAAGTAGAGAAGATGTTTTTTTCAGACCGGCTGTATCTTTAGGTGCAGCCACACGATGCATGTGAAGGAACATTCAAGTCATAATAATGTACACCTAGACATATTGTTATCTAGCAGACCAAATGTTTGAAATGACTTGTCACGCAATGAATGTCACAAGGAGAGTCAGGTGTGGGATTACCTGAAGTCAACTCTGCTGAATATATCACTTAACCA
>NW_017325690.1:0-249 GCF_000935625.1 Nanorana parkeri | reverse complement strand
TACTTCACTATGTGGAATCTTTTTTGATCCTATTTATGCATGACAACGTCACTGAGCATGTGAACTTACGGGGATCCAGTTTGAAGACCGATCCTCAATAAAGCGTTTTTGGCTGTTTGATTTCAGCCATTGGGATTCAGTGAGTGGATACCCTGAAGGGGCCCACGTTTGTGTCACTAAAGGATTATTGGATTCACTCACAGGATCACGGATCAATGTTTATAAACAATGTTACTTTGTATCTCTCTA
>NW_017325689.1:0-249 GCF_000935625.1 Nanorana parkeri | reverse complement strand
CACCTACGCCCCCCTCGCACCACCGCCACACTGAGCCAGTCTGTCGGGTCTCAGGCCGCAGTCCGGTCCCGACTGGCGCTTCTACAGCAAAGACACGGCTCCCAGTGACGAGGTGGCCCAGCGGGGCACGCCCACCTATGACGAGGCGGCCCGGCGGGGCACGCCCACCTATGACGAGGCGGCCTGGCGGGGCACGCCCACCTGTGATGCGACGGGCCGGGGGGACACGCCCCTGTGCGTCCTGACGCC
>NW_017325688.1:0-249 GCF_000935625.1 Nanorana parkeri | reverse complement strand
CCAGTCCTCGGCCCCCCCATGCATGGAGTCTGCCAGTCCTCCCGTATAAGACGGGCCCCCATGACCTCAGCAGGGTTTGAGGTCAGGTGAGGAAGGCGGCCGTGTCTTTATTCTTTCATCTTTCAGGCCACGCAGTGGAGGACTTGGATGCATGCGATGGAGCATTGTCCTGCGTACATATTCTTCCCCTGACCATAAGTGGAATGGAGCCCTTCACCCACTGACCACCAATCTTACTGGGCCCTTCAC
>NW_017325687.1:0-249 GCF_000935625.1 Nanorana parkeri | reverse complement strand
CAATTTATGTTCTTTTTTCTCATTTTCTCTTTTATTTGTAAATTTAATTGGATTTTTAATTTTTCATTGTATACATTTCTCTCCGGTGGTGTTTTTACAATTCTGTTATTTTATTTCCAATCTGAAATCTTCTCTAAATATTTAATAATTCCTCTTTAATTTGGACCTTTCACTTTTCCTCCTTTCTTCTTTTTTTGTACCCATTCTTGATGGTGGTACAAAAGGTTTTTTTTTATTTGTCTAAAATAT
>NW_017325686.1:0-249 GCF_000935625.1 Nanorana parkeri | reverse complement strand
CAGCGCTGTGCTAGAACTCCTGTATTGGAGGTGACAGGGGCCAATAAAGAGAACCTGCCACCTCCAAATGCTTGTTAGCTCCCGTGTGAATAAAGTTAAGTGAAAAAAAAAGTTACATTGAAAAAAAGTTTAAAAAAATCATAAAATAATTAAAATTAAAAAAATAAAGAAAAAATGAAAAAATTAAAGGAGAACTATGAGGGGAGTGCCTCAGCCTCATAGTTCGAGCCGACGTGTGACAATGAAACT
>NW_017325685.1:0-249 GCF_000935625.1 Nanorana parkeri | reverse complement strand
CCATGTAAGCTTAAAAAAACTCTCTAGACAGAAAAAAGTTAGCCTTGAAGTGGGCCCCCCAAAATGCAAGGGGTACATTTCTGAGGGTTAAATCTAGAGGTAGAAGAACAGGGTATGATACCAACCTTATCCCTTGCTCTGGCAGTGTTCCTCTATGCTGCATGGCATCTGCCCCAAACTCTCTTTCCTAATGCACTCCAACTAGTGATCCCACTCTAACAACATCACATACAATGTAGAACCAATAGT
>NW_017325684.1:0-249 GCF_000935625.1 Nanorana parkeri | reverse complement strand
GTCAGGGAGGAGGTGGGGAGTGTCAGAGAGGAGGTGGGGAGCACCAGGGAGGAGGTGAGGTTAGGAGCTGGAGTTGTTTTTTTAATACTAAATAGCTGGGGCTGGAATTTGATGGGTTGTGCTCAAGCTGAAATCAGGCTGTAATGCTGGGCACACACCTTACAACCATCGCAAGACTTTTGTCTGGTTGACTTTTGTCTGGTTGACTTTTTGATGGTTGTAAGGTAATTAAAAAAACGTACGATCTGC
>NW_017325683.1:0-249 GCF_000935625.1 Nanorana parkeri | reverse complement strand
CTAAAGAGAGCCATGTGTGCACATAGGTAGCCTGTCCCCTGTTCTGTGCTAGCATTAAAGAGAGCCATGGGTGCACATATGTAGACTACCCAATGCTCTGTGCTAGCACTAGGAGAGCTATGGGTGCACATAGGTAGCCTGCCCCCTGCTCTGTGCTAGCACTGAAGAGAGCCATGGGTGCACATAGAGCCTGCCCGCTGCTATGTGTTAGCACTGGAGAGCCATGGGTGCATGTAGGTAGCCTGTTCC
>NW_017325682.1:0-249 GCF_000935625.1 Nanorana parkeri | reverse complement strand
AAGGCTTCCCTATTATTCTATGCCTCCCACCTCAAACTGCTGGACACATGGTTTGGTCCTCGCTCCTCTCCCCTGGGAGGACTGTTTTGGTGTACTGCCCGGTTGGGGTCGTCTTGGATACACGCATGTCAGCCTGCTAAATTGATTTTCTCCATCTCCTGAAGAAGCGCCTCTGAGCATGAAACGTCGAGACAAATATTCGCTCCCTCATTCTCAACCATCCTTATTCATGTATCTATTATTCTAATC
>NW_017325681.1:0-249 GCF_000935625.1 Nanorana parkeri | reverse complement strand
GCTGTGTCAGTGACAGCCAGCAGATGTGGCAGAATAGGCCGTTTACACCGGTGTTCTATCGATAGTCAAAACTTATCGAGTTGTGGGACCGCATGACTTCCGGACCCAGAACTCGATAAGTTCGAACTTTCGATCGATCACCGGCATTTGCAGTAAAGAAGGAGGCGGGGCCCGCCTAACAGCGACCCCGCCTCCTCTCACATCACCTGTCAGCGATCTAAGAGCAGGTGGGGCCAGTGATGTAAGAGG
>NW_017325680.1:0-249 GCF_000935625.1 Nanorana parkeri | reverse complement strand
ATGAAGTTAACTGCGCTTGAAACGTATCATCTGTACTCAGGAGGGAAAGCGCCATACTAGAGGTCTGGATGGTGTCCCAAAATGCGCTATGTCCATCATCACTGGAGAGTGATCTGATATGACCATATCTTCTATGACCACAGAGGAAACCTTGGACACCATGTTAGGCGAGACCAGGAACATGTCCAGGTGGGAAAGGGAGCCATGTGCATGAGAAAAATGGGTAAACTCACGATTTAAGGGATGTAA
>NW_017325679.1:0-249 GCF_000935625.1 Nanorana parkeri | reverse complement strand
AAAGTATTATGACACCTCTGCTCACAGACCTGAATGGCATTATGGGGGTTCCCGAATGCTATGTTATATTTGGCAGCTGAGAATGTCAAATGGGCAGAGCGAGCCGTGAAGTCACGGCTCGCTCCGCCCATCTGTTTACTTTCAAGTAGGAATGGCATTTTGCGGCAAATTTTTGTCGGCTTTGGACGGTCGTCATGCGGCGGGACTATTTTTATTTCGGCGGGTCGGCGGGCGTTGTGCATCGTGATT
>NW_017325678.1:0-249 GCF_000935625.1 Nanorana parkeri | reverse complement strand
TTATTATTATTAAAATCATCATTAACCTTTCAAAAATTTCCATTTTTTTTCTTTCATTTTTTAAATATTATTATTAAAATCATCATTAACCTTTCAAAAATATCCATTTTTTTTCCTTAGATTTTTTTCTTATTAAAATCATCATTAACCTTTCAAAAATGTCCATTGTTTTCTTTGATTTTGTTTAAATATTATTATTATTAAAATCATCATTAACCTTTCAAAAAATGCCCATTGTTTTCCTTTGAT
>NW_017325677.1:0-249 GCF_000935625.1 Nanorana parkeri | reverse complement strand
GGGGGCCCATCTGACCTAACTTGCATTGCTTATTCAGATTCAGACAGCAGAAGACAAATGGGTTGTATGACGCTGGCCATACACTCTCGATTCCCTCATCCGCACTATCCGCATGGATGGGGGAATCCCCCCCGGTTGGGCTATTGCATGTCAGAACGCCCCCGAACTGTTCATCCAAAATTCTTTGGCCCGGCTTTGTGAAAAAGCACCAAAAAATGGGGGGGGAAACATGGGGTCCCCCCTAAAATT
>NW_017325676.1:0-249 GCF_000935625.1 Nanorana parkeri | reverse complement strand
TGCATAATAAAAACTCTCTTATCTCAAGTCACAATCTTATCTGGTACCAGCAATATTTAATTATCAGTCTCTTCCAGCACTGCCCTTCAGTGTGATTCATAGCTGGCTGTACATAGCAGGGACATTTATACCAATAAAAGCAAGCATTAATCTACTTGTGTACTGAAAGAAGATAACAAGCCCCTGAGGTGGTCATAGGTGCATGCCATCACACAACTTGCTAGAAAATCTCCCTGGAGCCAGATTAAA
>NW_017325675.1:0-249 GCF_000935625.1 Nanorana parkeri | reverse complement strand
AAACTTGAAACTCTTTTGTATTTATTCAGACAGACCTTGTCTGGTAGACTCACAGTGAGATAAGGACAGTTATTGTGAAGTACGACATAGTAAAACCATACACAGGTAGAGTTTCATGTTCATATGAAAAATCTTGTCAGAACATTCAATAATGCCAGCAGAGAATTGTAGAATGTCACTGAAATTTCATTTGATTTTAACATTCTATTTTGGAAATGAATAGTTTCCACAAAACAAAAACCATATTCA
>NW_017325674.1:0-249 GCF_000935625.1 Nanorana parkeri | reverse complement strand
TGGAGGTGACAGGTACTCTTTATTGGCCCTGTCACCTCCAATACAGGAGTTCTAGAACAGCACAGCACTGTGCTAGAACTCCTGTGACAAGAACGAGCCGGGGACAGGGGAGGGAGGTGACAGAGCCTGTCACAGATCCATGAGTCCAGCTCCATCACTGCTACACGCCCCCTGCCCTGTCACTGCTCCATGCCCCCGTCGTCACCGATCCACGTGCAATGGAGGTGCCTCACGAGCTGCCGATAGCTT
>NW_017325673.1:0-249 GCF_000935625.1 Nanorana parkeri | reverse complement strand
TGAGATAAGGACCTTAGATTGTAAGCTCCTTGAGGACAGGGTGAGACATGCTGGAAGGTTAATTGATTCCTGTCTAAATTGACCCTAGTATCTGTGTGTAATAGTGACCTGAGATTTAAGCTCCTTGAGGAAAAGACATGCTGGAAGGCTAATTGGCTTCTGCCTAAATTTGCCCTGTATGTGTGTGTGTGCAATAGAGATGTTAGAAGGCAGGGACTGATGGGAATGTGCAGTATGTAAAGCGCTGCG
>NW_017325672.1:0-249 GCF_000935625.1 Nanorana parkeri | reverse complement strand
TGTGCGGGGTGATGGAGGAGGAATATGGGGTGTGTGGGGTGTGCAGGATATCTGTAGTATGAATGAGATCTCATAGCTGTGGGCTGGATTCGGGTGTTGGTGGGTAATGGGGTGATGGAGGAGGAATATGGGGTGTGCTGCTCTGCTTTAGTTTGGAGCATTGCTGAGTGATGATCTGTATTCGGGTGTTTGCATGACTGAGTTCTCTGCAGTAGTCGGGTGTACAGGAGATCTGGATGGGGTGAGCAG
>NW_017325671.1:0-249 GCF_000935625.1 Nanorana parkeri | reverse complement strand
TTACTTTTTTTAAAATATTCAAATTTGTTATTTTTTTATCTTATTATTTTTTTTACTTTTTAAAAAATATTTTTTATCTTATTATCGTTTACTTTTTAATTGCATTTTTTAAAATTATTTGTTTCCTCATCTTTCAAAATTTTTATGTATTAAATAATTTTTTTAATCAGTTTTGGTTTTTTTTTTCCACTTAACTTTATTGCTAGCTCTCCCCACTCCCCCAGTCTGACTGTCCCTGGCCCACCCCTT
>NW_017325670.1:0-249 GCF_000935625.1 Nanorana parkeri | reverse complement strand
TGGTTCCTGGATTTGGGTAGGTCGACAATGAAATCAATGGAGACCCGCTCCCAGGGATTTCCTGGGATAGGGAGGTTAGTAAGAAGCCCATATGGCTTGCCCGTTAAGGGTTTGCAAGTATTACAGGTGGACACATTCCTTTACGTCTTTGGCCATATGAGGCCACCAGAAGTACAGTTTAAGAAGGTCAAGAGACTTATTCATACCCGGATGGCCCGCCATCGGATTGTCGTGCATCAGCTTAAGGAT
>NW_017325669.1:0-249 GCF_000935625.1 Nanorana parkeri | reverse complement strand
GCCAGCGCGATTGACGGTGGTGGGCGATTCCGAACCGCACGGCCATCTGCGCCGTTTCATGCACGATTACCGCGCGATCACGGATCGCCATAGTGTGAATCTAGCCTTAAGGAAATACATGATCATGAATGTCATTATGCATAGCAATGCATTTTCTAAATGTTTACTAATAGAGTCCATCCACCCTAGACTTTTACATTAGAGATTCATGAATACAGGAGAGTTGAGCCCCATTCACACCACAAGATG
>NW_017325668.1:0-249 GCF_000935625.1 Nanorana parkeri | reverse complement strand
AGTTTACTAAGAATATTGTTTTGCTGGAATTATTTCCTGTACTGGCGGCAGTGGCTTTATGGGGTGACAGTTTTCGCGACAAAAGTATTCTGTTGCAATCGGATAATCGTGGAGTGGTATTTGCAGTTAACTGTCTGTCTTCTAAATCCCCGCCCGTGGTAATTTTGCTGAGACATTTAGTTTTCTTGTGTTTAAAATATAAATATTGGCTTAAAGCTACTTATGTACCCGGGAAAATTAATTGTACTG
>NW_017325667.1:0-249 GCF_000935625.1 Nanorana parkeri | reverse complement strand
TACTCCAGGATAGACTTGTTCCTGGTGGATCGCACAATCCTACCTTGGATACATCACTCCTCCATCCATGACATCACCTGGACTGACCATGCCCCTGTTTTGATGTCGATTTCATCCAACCACCCTACTTCTAACTCCTTTGTTTGGCGTAATAATGTCTTTCTTTTACAACAGGTTGAAACAGGGAAATCCATTACTAAAAGCTTGATAGAGTTTTTCGACGTTAATGCATCCTCAGTGGAGGACCCT
>NW_017325666.1:0-249 GCF_000935625.1 Nanorana parkeri | reverse complement strand
TCAGCACAGAAAACGGACGTCGTGTGAACAGGCCCTAAAGCAATGATGTGCAGCTGACGCTGAAGTGAGCGCATGTAGACAGGAAGTGGCTGAAACAGACTGGAGCAGATATGCAGCACCAAAGGCACAAGAAAATAATGCAAAAACAGCATTTGAGAACAAAAATGGCAATAAATAAATAGTGCTTCAGTGACATAAATGACAACCTGTTAAAGCTGACCTCCGTCCTTCCCTTCAGTCTTCTATCTG
>NW_017325665.1:0-249 GCF_000935625.1 Nanorana parkeri | reverse complement strand
GTGCTTGAAAGAGAAAATTGCAACAACGCAAGCTGCCTGCTAGCCACTAGGAATGGGGTGTATGTTTGAGTCGAACATGAGTTCGACTCCAACATCGCTAGTTCGAGCGTTCGCCGAACGCAAGCACTTTGTGGGATGTTCGCGGTCTGTTCAACCGTGCAACATCACACAAGGCAATGCGCCTTCTAAAGCTCTAATTGGGTAAAAGCTTGTGTAGCGCTCACCCCCGAAGGAGCCGCTGGATGATCG
>NW_017325664.1:0-249 GCF_000935625.1 Nanorana parkeri | reverse complement strand
TTTCAAACTTGCAGCTCAATTGCTTGCTATCTGGGCAGGAGGAGAGAGCAAAATGACAGAGAGATGAGTTCATGAGGCTCATATGCTTCTCTTCTCCCTGTCCAAGCACAGCCTGGAGACGTACGTGTATTTCTTAACCACAATAGAGACAATTCAGGTCCCCAGGCTGCCAGGCAGTAGCGGAACTACCACCATAGCGACTGATGCAGTCGCTATGGGGCCCGCGGCACTGGGGGGCCCGGATCCCCG
>NW_017325663.1:0-249 GCF_000935625.1 Nanorana parkeri | reverse complement strand
GGGGGCGGAGACAGCGCTGTCACAGGAGGCTGGGCTCTCCTGTCGCACAGCTCACTCAGCCTCCTGTGACAGTGTGTGTCAGAGAGGAGAGCAGGCTACAAACACTCAGTGATCAGCAATCGCTGAGTGTTTATAGATAATTGAGGATATGGTATGGTTAATTCATCCTCTATTATGAATGAATGGGAGTGATCTATATCCGCTCCTCTTCATTCATAGTTGTAGTTATAGTAAACATACTATATTCTC
>NW_017325662.1:0-249 GCF_000935625.1 Nanorana parkeri | reverse complement strand
CCCCCCCCCCCAAAAAAAAAAAACAACTAGTGCCAAACATTAAGATATTGAGTAGATAGGCTAAAATAATCTGCAAACAATTTTTTTTTCTACTGATTATGGTGGGTTATGCCACTGTTGTGCACACAGTGGCGTCGCTACAGGGGGGTGCAATTGCCCCCCCTAGGTTATCACTTGCCCCTCGTGTGCCCCCCCTTTAACAGTGGCGGCAGTCCCAGCGCTAGCGCAAGGCAAGAGAAATGGAATCCC
>NW_017325661.1:0-249 GCF_000935625.1 Nanorana parkeri | reverse complement strand
CATCCTCCTTTTTTCGGGCACGTTAAGGCCCCTAACATTCAAAGAGAAGAGTTTGAGGTTAGCCATGCCTGACTACTGATAGCAGTACACAGAAGGGATGAGGGAGGGGAGGTAGGGGAGTGAAGGGGAGATCAACACAAACAGACAAGGGGGGAGCAGGAATGTCGTGACAGGAGGAGGTAGGGAGGTTAGGGGCAAGGGATACCAGGTCCCTTGAGATGGAGTAACTAATAAGTGAACCTGGGTTCA
>NW_017325660.1:0-249 GCF_000935625.1 Nanorana parkeri | reverse complement strand
AGCTTTATTGATGGCACTACACTATCCTCAGGTCCCATAGCCATAGAAACCCTACCTATAATGGTATCGTCACCACACCACCACCTGGAGTGTCTGTCTTTTGACGTGATTCCATCTCCCCTATTCCCCATTATATTAGGACTACCCTGGTTACGATTGCATAACCCCATGCTAGATTGGGCCACAAACGAAGTAAAACTCAAGTCCCATTATTGCATGGATACCTGCTATACCGCCACTCCCATACTA
>NW_017325659.1:0-249 GCF_000935625.1 Nanorana parkeri | reverse complement strand
TACCACAGCTGGAGTAAAGGGGTGAGTGGTCACTGTTGCAGAATAAAGGAACGAGTGGTTATATCTGGGGATGCACAGATATTTCCATCGGTATCGGCGCTGAGTGGGCAAGTACTTGTACTTGAACTTGACGAGGGAGCATAAAGCCGGCTTCTCGGCCCATCAGGAAGCCGGATACCGCGTCATTACATGGTGCCCGGCTTCCTATTTGGCCAGAAAGTCGGCTCCATGCTTTCTCGTCACCTAGTG
>NW_017325658.1:0-249 GCF_000935625.1 Nanorana parkeri | reverse complement strand
GCCATAATGTTAATCCTAATGCTACCCCTAACCATAACCCTAACGTTACCACAAACCATAACACTATCCCGATGTGCTATCCTTAATCATAACCCTAACACTAGCCCTAATGCCACTAACCATAACCCTCACACTAAGGCTATCCCTAACCATAACCCTAACACTACTAGCCCTAATGTTACAACTAAGACTATTCCTAATCCTATCGCTAACACTAGCCATAATGTTAATCCTAATGCTACCCCTAAC
>NW_017325657.1:0-249 GCF_000935625.1 Nanorana parkeri | reverse complement strand
ACCTGGTTCTACTGGATGGATTTCACTACTACACAGGAATATGCTGCCTTGTTAGGGGAGCTGTAAAAACTAACATGGAGAGCGGGTGGCCTTTCTGAGGTGGAGATGTGGACATGAGGGTCCTCGTTCATTCATTCACTTGCAGTTGGCCAGCGGAGGGGAGGTACGCAGGCGATTGACAAGAAAGGTGGTGAAGGATGCGAGCAGGACCCGATGGAGTCTCGTGAGGCAACGTCTGTTTCCCCCTCT
>NW_017325656.1:0-249 GCF_000935625.1 Nanorana parkeri | reverse complement strand
GGATTTACTCTCCCAGCTGTCCCAAGGCCAGGTTCCTCAATGCGCCCCCCTCACCGCCAACCCCCCCAATGGAGAATGGCAACCTCATGGCAGGGTTTGTTTAAATTTTTTTTAATTGTTTATTTTTATTTTTTACTTCATCACTTTTTGTTTACTTTTTTATTTATCTTATCTTTTACTTTTTTGTTTTTTATAATTTTTTTATCTTATTTTTTAATAATTATTTTCTTATTTTTTACTTTTTATTTA
>NW_017325655.1:0-249 GCF_000935625.1 Nanorana parkeri | reverse complement strand
GTAAAGAGACTATTACCCTAGTGACATTAAGTGACTTTAAGGCACCTGGAAATGATGATATAGTGGGACATTACGCAGACACTAACTGCAAGGAGACGGTTGTTGACAACATAGAGGTGTTTAGTGGAGAGACACCTTTTGACCGGGAAGAGACATGCGGCAAACGCAGGGAGTGTGCTTCTGACTTAAAATATATTTGGGAGTATGAGACAGATGCTGGTGGTATTTGGACTACTGACTGTAGAGAAA
>NW_017325654.1:0-249 GCF_000935625.1 Nanorana parkeri | reverse complement strand
GTAATTAGTAAACGTTTTTGGAGCAACAGCTCTAAAAGCCCTATGCCTCCAACAGCAGGTTGACCCTCCAAATAGTAGTGTAAGATGCACTGCATCAATCACAATTTCAAGCAGTCCTGCTCAGAGATTTCCCAGCTTGTGGGACAACAATCTCAAGCCAGGAGACTGAGAGTGATTGTCAAAGTGTTGGTTAACTCTGCAGTTAACTCTTTACACACCAAACATTCGCTGCCACTACAAGTTTTTAAC
>NW_017325653.1:0-249 GCF_000935625.1 Nanorana parkeri | reverse complement strand
GTTGTCTTCCAGGTGCAGGTCTTTCCTTGCTCGGTAAGCTTGAAGGACTGCCTGGCGGTCATTGTAATCTAGGAAGCGCACAATAACCGGTCTGGGAGTCTTACGTTCTGAAGCCGGAGGGCCCACACGATGCGCCCGCTCGACTTTGCACGTGGCCTGGAGGCCTAGCAGGTCCGGGATGTTGTGCTCACAGATAGTCTGCAGCATGGAGGGGCGGTATGACTCCGGTAGTCCGATTATTCTCAGATT
>NW_017325652.1:0-249 GCF_000935625.1 Nanorana parkeri | reverse complement strand
TGTGTTAGAGTTTTCGTTTATTACTTTTTCACTTGATATATTTTTTGTAGATTTATTTTTTGCCACAATTAAATTTGAAGCAAGCACCCAAATCACACTATTTTCTATATGTTGGGGCCACATTATATTAACCAATAACCCCTCCTAAATAAAAAGCCCTTGCGCTCTCATTTCAAATCCCATATCTATACACACGTACATATTCAACAGCAATCGGGTCAAACATTTCCCACACCTATCTCTATTGTC
>NW_017325651.1:0-249 GCF_000935625.1 Nanorana parkeri | reverse complement strand
AATTTTTATTTTTCCATATTACCTGGGAAAATGAACTTACCATTTAATGCACATTATGTGTGTAAGAGAATTATGGCTACCACCATGGAATGGCAGCTGCAATCTCAAAGCACATGCAGAATGTCCTACGCATGCGTTTATTTGCATGCAATTGACGGGGGCAGCAGGGTTTAATTTTTTTTATTTTTTACTTTTTCATTTTTTACTGTTTCATTTTTTAAATCTTTATATATTTAATTTTTTTAACTT
>NW_017325650.1:0-249 GCF_000935625.1 Nanorana parkeri | reverse complement strand
GTCTTCTATCTGACCTCCGTCCTTCCCTTCAGGTCTTCTATATTACCTCCGTCCTTAGAAGATTAGAAGCTGCATCAAGTCATATAGAGCCCGCCTCATTTCTTGGCTGGAGAACCTCCAGCGCTTTCCTCTCCGGCCTGACTTCCCTGGCCCCGCCCTGTTCATTCATTGGATTTCAATTGTTCAAGCGAAGTGACACTAAACTGGAGAGTTAAATCTTAAAAATCTATTCAAGTCCCTGAACTCTGA
>NW_017325649.1:0-249 GCF_000935625.1 Nanorana parkeri | reverse complement strand
TTTTAGAGCCACTTACATTTTATCTGTGTTAACATTTTGTGTTTCTATTGTGGGAGTGTGAACTGTATTTGGGAGGCATCCAGGAGTATAATATCTCTCAGGCTTATTCCGTTACCCAGGCTGCTCTCTCACTCATGGGTGTGTAATTATTTTTGGTTAAAGTCATTAAGGAATACTTATTATAATGGGCCAATCTATTGAAATTTAAGACAATAAGGCTGGGTTCACACCTAGGCGTATCAAATATGC
>NW_017325648.1:0-249 GCF_000935625.1 Nanorana parkeri | reverse complement strand
AAAACGGACGGACGGCACTGCAGCATTGGCGAGTTGCCGTCTCCAGACGACATTTTTTTCTGCTCGCGCACCCCCTAGCGGGCGCGCACCGACAGAAAAGACCTGACCAATGCAAATACCCGTTACCGGGTGTTTCACATATAGATGATCGGCGGCTCTAAAGCCTGCCGATCGTCTATATGTGCTCGTTTTTTCAGCTGCCCCCCGTCTGACCCCTCACCTTCAATCCCGGGATCCGCTACCCCATCT
>NW_017325647.1:0-249 GCF_000935625.1 Nanorana parkeri | reverse complement strand
CTGCAGTTTTGGAGTTGCTCTGACCCAGTCCTCTAGTCATCACAATTTGGTCCTTGTCAAAGTCACTCATCATCCTTACACCACTTGTCCATTTTTTCTGCTTCCAACAGGTCAACTTCAGGGACAAAATGTTCCGCGCTCTATCCAACTCTAGAAAAAAAAAGAACATATTGACATGTAGAGGACATGTAGGGGATTAGCCTGACACATAGAGGACATGTAAGGGATTATAGTGACATATAGAGGACA
>NW_017325646.1:0-249 GCF_000935625.1 Nanorana parkeri | reverse complement strand
TTTTAATCGACTAAATCGATTAACTGTTGCAGCTCTAATCCGAATGTCTGAATTTCCGAAAATGTTGAAGTCAGCATTACCACCTGTCTGCTAACTGACACTCAACCTTTGATGGGAAGGTGTGGGGGGAGAGGAGGGGGGGGTTGCGATAAAACCTTCCACCCATGTGAAGTGAGCCTTAGGGCTCATTTGAACAAGCGTGTATGTCCGTATGGTACGCACACCCTAAAAATACCCGATCCTGGTAGG
>NW_017325645.1:0-249 GCF_000935625.1 Nanorana parkeri | reverse complement strand
GAGGGACTTTGATGTAAAGGGGTTTCCTGATGTGAAGGGGGATTCTGCTGTAAAGGGGTTTCCTGATGTGAACGGGGAGACTCTGATGTAAGGGGTTTCCTGATGTGAAGGGGAGACTCTGATGTAAAGGGGTTTCCTGATGTGAACGGGGATTCTGCTGTAAAGGGGTTTCCTGATGTGAAGGGGTTTCCTGATGTGAAGAGGGGACTCTGGTGTAAAGGGGTTTCCTGATGTGAAGGGGGGACTCTG
>NW_017325644.1:0-249 GCF_000935625.1 Nanorana parkeri | reverse complement strand
CAGTTCTCCATCAGGCCCCCACTACTGATTGACAGCAGCAGTGGGCGGGTACAATAGATAGCTTGCTATTGGCTATTGCAAATTGAAATAGCCAATAGGAATCTAGCAATGCATTCCTAGGGCCAAACATTTTTATTTTTTTCTAAAAAATCGTTCTCTATTTATTTTATTCTACTTTTTTTTTTGCATGTAAATTTTTTTATTTTCAAATAAGGCATAGTACAACATGCATGTATTGTCAATTATACA
>NW_017325643.1:0-249 GCF_000935625.1 Nanorana parkeri | reverse complement strand
GGTTGGTTTTGTTACACTTTAGCTTGCTGTGGCGTGGTTGGTTGGGGGTTGCAGTCCTGTTACGGTCATTTCCTGTCGTGGCAGTGACCGTCGGGATGTCGCATGCTTCAGACATCGAGGACTATGTCTCGCTGCCGGCTACTTCGGTGAGGGGTACTCCAGCGAGGGGGACTTCGGCAAGGGGGACTTCGGCAAGGGGGACTCCGGTGAGGGGGACTCCTGCTGGGGGCACTCCGGCCAGGGGTTCGG
>NW_017325642.1:0-249 GCF_000935625.1 Nanorana parkeri | reverse complement strand
AGATGAGGAGGCCGCGTTCCAAAGAGGTCAGGCCGTGCAAGTTAAAAGAACTGTGCTGTCAGAGCCCAGCATAGATTCTGCACAGCCCACCAAAAAGTCTCAGGTGTGCTGTGCAATACCCTTTGATGGGCTCTGCAGGATCTGAGGGGGCTTTGCTGGGTCTTGAAGGGGCTTTGTAGGATCTGTGGTGGGCTCTGCGAGGTCTATCGTGGGCAGAGCCCACCACAGATCCTGCACAGCCCCCTGAGA
>NW_017325641.1:0-249 GCF_000935625.1 Nanorana parkeri | reverse complement strand
GAATGTGGCAGAGAGAGGGAGCCAGGGGCTTCGTTTAGCGGCAGTCGTGGCGGCGCCCCCCCTCAGTCCTGCGCCCGGGGCAAGCGCCCCCCACCCGGTTGTTACGCCACTGCTCAGCCAGGAAGTGGTCGGCCACGTCACATGACAGAGCGGGGTTGGCGCATGCTGAAGCGCACGGTGCGCAGAAGTCGCCAACTCCCTGCAGAGACAAAAGCTACAGACCTCCAAACTCCATGCGGCCTTCAGATT
>NW_017325640.1:0-249 GCF_000935625.1 Nanorana parkeri | reverse complement strand
TTCAATGCTGTATTCTGCTAAATTGCTAAATTATTGTAAATTGCATTTTGGTGGGCTACATAGTATTGGATACCACCCTTTGTGTTCACAGTACATAGACCCAACAGTCAATTTTAAGATTACTTGCCTCTGTATGCCAGCAACAGCTGTTATTGCTGTTTAGCTGCTGTCCCACCCCCTTTGCAGTTTTTGGGGGGTTTTTTATTAGGTTTTTTATTTTCTTTCACAATTTTATATGTGCTTTAAAGA
>NW_017325639.1:0-249 GCF_000935625.1 Nanorana parkeri | reverse complement strand
GAGCTTTCAAGAGTGCGGAGCATGTCAGCTAGGTCTTGCTTGGTGGGGAGGGCACGCATCCACTCGTCCGTCGGCACTCCGCTCCTCTGTTCCAGCTCGTCGCCTGGCTCAGAGCGGAGGTATGACGTCTCCGGTCTCCGTTGAGAGGAATGCGGTGAGTATACGGCTTGTGTGCCGGTCTGGTTCGCACTGTGCGATGTATTCAAGCTCGAACGGTCCGAGGCCATGTATTTTTTAATGTCTGCAGAG
>NW_017325638.1:0-249 GCF_000935625.1 Nanorana parkeri | reverse complement strand
TTTGACCTAAATTGCTTCCTAAGTAATACATGAGATATATCTATAATATGTAAACTATTAAAGAATAAAAAGAATACTAAAGGATATATCTAGAACCATCGTCCTGTGCAGTTGGTATACAAGTAATGCGATTATTTTAAATATTTTAAAGGATTATATAAATGATGTATATTGATTTATTTTATTAATATTTATGTTTTATGTGTATAATTGACATGAAGTAATGCGATATTGTTCTCTATATGCAAT
>NW_017325637.1:0-249 GCF_000935625.1 Nanorana parkeri | reverse complement strand
GTTAAAGCTGCTATAATAATGCTATAATACATTTTGTGAACTTTAAAAAGCTTGTGCTGTAGGGAGTTTGAACTAGCCATAGATGAGCAGATCTTAATTATGATATCTTCTTATCCTCAACATTGTGATGGGTGCTGCTGTGCTCTTCACTCCTCACTAATAACAATTGTAATTTATTTACAGAAGGTTAAAGCCCAATTGTAGTGTAAAGATTATCTAAACTCAAGCACAAAAATGCAAAATATTGCA
>NW_017325636.1:0-249 GCF_000935625.1 Nanorana parkeri | reverse complement strand
GAAGGGGGTTTAACACCGTGGATGTCAACTGGTTAAGGCAGTTGGTGAGATGGCCAGCGCATCAGAAACAGTACAGTTGCATGCCACAGAAATTCATGTTTCCGCCACCAATGTGAATGCTATTTATAACATTGATAAAGAGGACTGCAACATTTACTTTGTAAAAGATAAATTGAAAATACACTCTAGAGCAGCTGTTCTTAATGTGGGGTAGCGCAAGTGACTGGGGTGGGTCGCATCCCCGGCCAT
>NW_017325635.1:0-249 GCF_000935625.1 Nanorana parkeri | reverse complement strand
TATATTTTTTTTTAAACGTCTTTTTTTTACAAAAGCTGAATAGACAGATAATGATAAAGCGTAAGCTGCTGGCGGCCATTGTACTGAAGCCCAGCTAGGAATGCAGCCCAATCAACACATCAATGGTGGAAGACATTCTCCTCAATGCTGCTCATTCTGGTCTGCTGGGGCTACAACAATATGGACGAGAAGAGCCAATCGCTGAAGAGCCTGCCTTTTACCCATGATGCTCAGCATTGGGGAAGGGGG
>NW_017325634.1:0-249 GCF_000935625.1 Nanorana parkeri | reverse complement strand
AGGCTTGGTACAGAGTGAGATCTTTGCTCAGGCATCTTGCTGGAGCTAAGCACTTCCTTATATAGCCCTTAAGTCAATTAACCACAGGTGTGCACTGGAATTTCCTAGCGATTATTAATAAACAAAACCACTAGATCGTGGTGTAAACTTTAACCACAAGATGGTGCAGTCTCTTGAAATACTTGAAATAACCTGTGAATTCAATGGGAGGCTGCAGCAAGATTTAAAGTGACACTAAATTTAGGAATT
>NW_017325633.1:0-249 GCF_000935625.1 Nanorana parkeri | reverse complement strand
GCATGGACTCCCCTGGGGCGTTCACATGGTGGAAGGCACATAATTTCACATACTTACACAACCTCTTTGAAAGAGCTAATGTTCGCAGCTGGCCCTCTATCCAAGAACAGTTCCAAGCCCCAGCAGCGGAATTTTTCCGATACTTACAGCTAAGACACTGGGCATCTAGCTACCATACCCACAGAGCAACATCAACATCTATGTCCATCTTTGAACATATATGTTACCACACCCCAGCACAACCAAAAC
>NW_017325632.1:0-249 GCF_000935625.1 Nanorana parkeri | reverse complement strand
TTTGTTGGCTGCATTTTTGCGCCCCTCCCGGAAAGTGCAGCTGAAGGCAAACGCCTGTGTGGTCTATAGTGGGCTGTGCAGGACCTGTGGTGGCTCTGCGTGGTCTCAGGTGGGCTGTGAGGGATCTCTGGTGGGCACTGCAGGCTCTTAGGGGGGCTGCGCAGGATCTGTGGTGACTCTGCGTGGTCTCAGGTGGGCTGTGAGGGATCTCTGCGTGGTCTCAGGTGGGCTGTAAAGGATTTCTGGTGG
>NW_017325631.1:0-249 GCF_000935625.1 Nanorana parkeri | reverse complement strand
TTGAGGGCCTCCATCTGTTCGGTGAGGTTGAGGATGTGCTGTGCCAGTTCCACTGGATCCATTTTCTTCCTTTTTGGGGTCCCACTATTCTGTAATACACCCCCAGGGGTTATTAAGGTCCTTGGACCACAGCTGTGGAATTGGCTTTCTTTCTGAGGTAACGGTATCAGCTCGCAGCTCTACTTCCGATGCCCAGGTTATTGATAATGCCTGGAGAGAGCTGCTTTACATCATACCCCGTTTAGCACC
>NW_017325630.1:0-249 GCF_000935625.1 Nanorana parkeri | reverse complement strand
TTAATACTCGAACCGAACTCAGGTGTGTTCGGCCCATCACTAATAAACAGACCAAAAGGAAGCAATTCAGTTCATTGTTAAGGTTTACATAAACTTGATTATTAAGGATGCAAGCTTCCAGGGCTCGTTCGGTTCCTTCTCTAGACATTATACAACGATGAACCTATACGCTCCGTACTGGGGGCCATTAGCACTGGGGACTGTACACAATGGGAGGGGCTGCAGATCACATGACTAACCATAAGATTC
>NW_017325629.1:0-249 GCF_000935625.1 Nanorana parkeri | reverse complement strand
TGTGATTTCTAGTTAAGCCTCTGGCTGAAACATGTAGTTCTACAATTCAGGAGACTTTGCAGGTCGATGGTGTCGCCGATCAATACATATATTGCCCCTTCTCCCCTATAATCAGATCCGGCCTCTTCTGATCAATATTAATCATTTCTGATGTAAAAGAAAAAACCCGCCAGAGCCAGAACACCGAAACGACCGTCTTCTCCACGAGGGGTCGTTTTCTGCCCCACGCGGGGCACCACTTGCCGCCAT
>NW_017325628.1:0-249 GCF_000935625.1 Nanorana parkeri | reverse complement strand
CTGGTGGTGGCTGTATACTGGTGGTGGCTGTATACTGGTGGCTGGTTGTAAAAAATGTATTTAATTTTGTATTATTCTGATTTGTGTTATCGTTATTTGTATTATTTCATTATTATTTTTCTTATATTTGTATTATTTTTCTTTGTTGCTATTAATATTACTATTTTGTATTTTTAACAATATTTTTATTATTATTGTCATTATTATGATTGTTAATAATATTATTTGTATTTATTTTTTTATTGGTAT
>NW_017325627.1:0-249 GCF_000935625.1 Nanorana parkeri | reverse complement strand
CTACACAAAGCGCAAATGGTAGATACATGGCGTTTTATGTTTCCAGCTGGTAGAGACTTTACCCACTACTCAGCCACCCATATGTCCTACTCCCGTCTTGACATGATATTTGTGGACCATCATAACCTACACTTAGTCAAAACATCTTCCATATCCACTAGAACGTTGTCGGACCATGCTCCGGTTCTGACCTCCCTTTCCTGGCCATCGATACCCTCCAGATCTACCAACTGGAAACTTAATGAAAGC
>NW_017325626.1:0-249 GCF_000935625.1 Nanorana parkeri | reverse complement strand
ATCCTGCACAGCCCCCATGAGATCCTGCAGATTTAGAGAAGATTTTGTTTCGTCTTGCCTAGGGTGGCCCCAAACCAGAATACACCACTGCGTACAGATTGTATATCTGGGGACCTGTGGCACACCGGCATCTTTGTGATTACCTCCAATGTTATTTAATCACAAAACACATGCATAGTGTACTTTACAAAAAAATTACCGCAAGGCGCTACAGCAGGGGTCAGCAACCTTTTACACACCGAGTGCCAT
>NW_017325625.1:0-249 GCF_000935625.1 Nanorana parkeri | reverse complement strand
ATTTTTATCATTTACATACAGTTAGTTGGTTGGTGTTTACCCCATGTATTACTTCATGTGTATTGGGGGAGTTTGGTTCTCCCAAATACCTAGTTATCACTAACCTAGTTGTCATTAGATTGTGTGCTGTTAGGGTTCTAACTCTTGATAAGTAGGTTCCTACGTATGGGCTGTATAAGTGTATTTGTGGAGTTGGAGTGCATCGAATGGCCATGATTTCAGCCAGCAAGGTAAAGATAGCAGTCCACA
>NW_017325623.1:0-249 GCF_000935625.1 Nanorana parkeri | reverse complement strand
GAACAGCATACGTCTCCCGCCACCGCTTCGCGGCCTACCACAAGGCAGCCGCCTGCAGACTGGACGGCAGCTCACGCCGCTACACGCCTACCTCAATCCCCGGATTCTCCGGGATCCTCCAGCGACTCCGGCCCCCCCTCGCCTGTGCCACTATCAGCAGATATGCAGGTGTCGGACGCCATGAGAGATCTCCCGACGAAATCAGACCTGGCCCACATGTTTCAGACTCTGGAATCCTCGCTCAAACAA
>NW_017325622.1:0-249 GCF_000935625.1 Nanorana parkeri | reverse complement strand
CCACGCCCGTTCCCGGTTTCCAGCATCTCATACTAGACTAGAGGAACATCGGTTGAACGCTAGCAGGCTAATCAACAACTCCCTTGCCAGTAACACACGCAAGGCTTATGGAGTGGCGTGGAAAGCGTTCAATGCCTTTCAGGCCTTACATGCCGTCGAAGACCCCGGCGACATAGGTTTTGTGTTAGCCTTCATTGCCTACTGCCACACGGACCTCAAGCTCGCTCACAACACCATCCGGTTGTACTT
>NW_017325621.1:0-249 GCF_000935625.1 Nanorana parkeri | reverse complement strand
CTGCATACTATTACCAGGGGTGTGGCACCTAATATCCAGATTCAGGTCAAAAACTTTTTTACCCAATTGAGAATATTCTCTTATTGGGGATTCCACCAATTGTCCCATAACAATAATCTCAGAGAGTGTTCAAGAAGTGATGGGCCCTCCTTGAGTTTGCTGTTTCATTCACATAATCTATATACAAGTAATTAAAGTCCCCCATTATTATGACCAGGGCTCGAAAAATCCACTCGTCCACTCGTCTGT
>NW_017325620.1:0-249 GCF_000935625.1 Nanorana parkeri | reverse complement strand
GCACGATATTCTAATTATTCGAGTTTCACCTGTATGCATGCAGAAGGTTGTTTTATTGCAACATTAAACTTCAAATCAGGATGTGTTATCAGGAAATGGAAATTGTTTGTTGATGATGCAACCTAAAGAATCAATAATGGCATGTTGGCATCAGCGTGTTCTTATGTTGGGACAAACGAAGGCAGATTCTACATTGAGAAAGACAGCTACTGAGATATAAGCCTGTCCTTGTCATGATCCAAGGGAGGT
>NW_017325619.1:0-249 GCF_000935625.1 Nanorana parkeri | reverse complement strand
CCTTCTCACAACTGCTGGATATAGCGAGAAGAAAATATAGGACGGCAAGGATCTCACTGAACATTATTTGTATCAGATTTAATGTTTTGGAATAGGTGGGGCTCTATAGGTGATCCAAATGTCAAATCATCCCTATTAATGCATGTACAGATATTATCATATAATGCAAAAGAGCAATTAAAGAATTTCCCAATCAGCCATAGAAAACAAAAGTATTCTGTTTACCAAAGTCTCCCTGATTTCCTTATT
>NW_017325618.1:0-249 GCF_000935625.1 Nanorana parkeri | reverse complement strand
GGGGGTGCCGAGGTGAGAAGTGTAGGAAGAAAGATGCAGGGAGTGCAGAGGTGAGAAGTGTAGGAAGAGGAATGCAGGGGGCGCAGAGATGAACAGTGTAGGGAGAGTGATGCAGGGAGTTCAGATGTGAGCAGTGTAGGAAGAGGGATGCAGGGAGTACAGAGGCGAGCAGTTCAAGGAGAGAGATGCAGGGGTTGCAGAGGTGGGAAGAATAGGAAGAGGGATGCAGGTTGTGCAGAGATGAGCAGT
>NW_017325617.1:0-249 GCF_000935625.1 Nanorana parkeri | reverse complement strand
GTATCTCTGAGAAAACTACCGTGGAGGTCCTTTCCTTCCACTACCATGGAGGTCCTATCTCCGGGGTGAAAGCTGAGCAACAACATTTATAAACAGACCCATTAGTGTGTGTGACCATACAGTGTATATAAGTGTTCCCTACATGCCCTCAATACCTACCTGACCCTGGAGAGCAGTAATCATACGACTGACCCCCCAAATAATGATGTGACTGATCCATGTACACAACTCCGATTACACCCAAATCTC
>NW_017325616.1:0-249 GCF_000935625.1 Nanorana parkeri | reverse complement strand
TTTAAAAACCTTGTGGAAGAGGATATAAAATCCTTAAGGTTCAACAATACCCGGAATAAAGCCTTCCTTAACAAAGGTCTGGAGGAATTAGAAAAGAGGAAAGAAATAGTGATTGGACCCGCAGACAAAGGGGGAGGAGTTGTGATTATGGACAAACAATATTATGTAAATAAGATGAATAACATACTCAATACTCCTGATAACTATAAAAAATTGAATACAAATCCGACTCCTAGGTGTAAGAAAGAA
>NW_017325615.1:0-249 GCF_000935625.1 Nanorana parkeri | reverse complement strand
GCTGTCCATGTAGGGTACAATCTCAATTAGTTTTATCTAATCTGAAGTTAAATGAGGACACTTCTATACGATTCATTCCCTTTACCATTCATGTTTGTCACCTCAACACAATGCCCAAAATCCAGTGTACCCATCGCCCTCCTGACCAAATAATACCCCTAGAGATGGGTGGGGCTGCCAAAGTAACTGCAGATGCCTCTGCAATCCAATATGTGTGTGTGTGTGTGTGTGTGTGTGTATGTATGTGTA
>NW_017325614.1:0-249 GCF_000935625.1 Nanorana parkeri | reverse complement strand
TTAGAACACTATCGCTGGCTCTAAGTTGTAATGGAAAGGTCATTTTTTAATAGCGTTAACTGGCTTGCATAACTATTATCTGACATATCGATCTTTTAACCTGATAGTTTTTTCCTTGAAATAAATACAAAATGGAAAAAAAATACAAATACAATTACAGTACATGGCAGGAGAATAAGGACGGCACATTTTTCTTTTGCAGTTTACTTCAGAATAGCCGGCCGATGTGCATCCCAGGGCAAGTTGCTT
>NW_017325613.1:0-250 GCF_000935625.1 Nanorana parkeri | reverse complement strand
GTCACATTTTGTACGGTCAGGAAATGGTCTGGAAACGCAAAGCGCGCCAAAAATGTGTCAAAAACACACTGCATTGCAGCTAACATACTGTGAGCCCTACTCCAGCAAAAAAATAAATATTTTTTTTTAACTGGAACGTATCAAAAAACGCGGCAAAAACACATAGCACCGCATCGGCAGATCCGCACCTGATCCGGACCTGATCAGGACATAAGGCATCAGCATACCAAGACATTTGGACAATTTCATG
>NW_017325612.1:0-250 GCF_000935625.1 Nanorana parkeri | reverse complement strand
AGTCGGCTTTACAAGTTTAAACAGAGTCACGGCGGCAAAAGCTGCCGGGACTGTTTAAACGGGCCCGATGCCAGTGACATACTATAGATGTCATTGGTCATTAAGGGGTTAAAGGTAGAGTTCCAGGAAGTAAAGGGAGATCTACTAACCTACCCTTAGTAAAAAATGGCCAATGTCAGAAGACTGGGAAAGAAAAGAGAAATAAGGTATACAAGGTACCGTATATACTCGAGTATAAGCCGAGATTTTC
>NW_017325611.1:0-250 GCF_000935625.1 Nanorana parkeri | reverse complement strand
TGGGCCTGAAAAAGTGGCATCGGGACATCCCTATTAAAAAGAGATTGTGTGGTGCCCAGCAGGTCTCACAGAGAAAGGAATTTCTTTGCAGTTTTGATGAACTCTATGAAATTGCAGCAGGATTTTGTTAGGAGTTGTAAAGATCTGTTTGGAATTGGCTCTCTGTGTATTAGCTTTTAGCTTAATTAAAGTGAAAACAAAAAAGAAAGTGGTACGTTGCTACATTAATAACAATCAGGACTAAGGTCTA
>NW_017325610.1:0-250 GCF_000935625.1 Nanorana parkeri | reverse complement strand
CTGTACATTGCCATATTCCTCAGTTTCCTAAAACCTTCTCACTGCTCAGACTTGACAGTCACTCACAACAAGGTTCATTATTCTGCATATTCATACTGAAATGGGCTGCTATTCACTTTGGGAAATTAAGAAAATCAGTCATCTATTGACACAGTACAGTACTAGGCCCACACATATACACACACACAGAAAACCACATTATTTCCAAAAGATAAATCTGAAATAAGAACTTATGAGAGCTGAAATTTAG
>NW_017325609.1:0-250 GCF_000935625.1 Nanorana parkeri | reverse complement strand
CCTGACCTCCACCCTACTGAACACCTTTGGAATGAATTGGACTGCAAACCAGGTCTTCTCGTACCTGACCTCACAAATGTTCTTTTGGAGGAACAGGCCCAACTTCCCAAAATCTTGTGGAAAGCCTTCCAGGAAGAGCGGAGGCTGTCATAGCTGCGAAGTTGGTGTGGGAGGTCAACTCAATATTCATGCCCATCATTTGGATTTGAATGTCCAAGAAGCTCATATAGGTGTGATGGTCAGGTGTCCA
>NW_017325608.1:0-250 GCF_000935625.1 Nanorana parkeri | reverse complement strand
CCCCGCCCCGCCCCCTGCGCCTCTCCCTGCGCGCCCCCTGTGCCTCTCCCAGTACCCGCCCCCGAGGAGCTTACACGCTAAGGTCCCCATCTCACCTGCATACACAGAGGAGCCAATTATCCTTCCAGCATGTTTCTGGAGTGTGGGAGGAAACCCAGGCAAACTCCATGCAGATAGTGACCTGGCCTGGGATTTGAACCGGGGACCCTCAGTGCTGCAAGGCAGAGGCGCTAACCCCTACGCCCCAGTG
>NW_017325607.1:0-250 GCF_000935625.1 Nanorana parkeri | reverse complement strand
GTTAACTCTCGAAAGCTTGTCTCTTATATATTTTGTTAGTCTAATAAGAAAGGTATCAACGCATACTAGAATACTCCGTTTTTTTAACATCTATATATATATCTATATATCTCTCTCTATATATGCATATATAGAGAGAGATATATAGATATATATATAGATGTTAAAAAAACGGAGTATTCTAGTATGCGTTGATACCTTTCTTATTAGACTAACAAAATATATAAGAGACAAGCTTTCGAGAGTTAAC
>NW_017325606.1:0-250 GCF_000935625.1 Nanorana parkeri | reverse complement strand
GAAGAGGGGTCCACATCTTGGTTTGCAAGAACTGTGGCAAAAGACTGACAAAATTTAGTAGTAAGGGGGCTATTAAATACCCAATTAAGGACAACCATCCTAAGGGCTATGATTAATTATTTTGAAAGAGTCAAGGATGTATAGGCATCAAGGGAAAAGGAATTTTAAAAAGTCCTAGAATACATGTATAGGGGGTATTACTAAGTGTGGTAGCGTATTGTGGAACCTGGCCTTGGGGCGGCAGGTGGAG
>NW_017325605.1:0-250 GCF_000935625.1 Nanorana parkeri | reverse complement strand
CCCTGAATGCCAGGGTCTAGCAATGCTCCTGACTAACACTACATCATGCATATATGGGAACGAAGTACTAGCTCTACATCAGTGGAATAATATCTAGGTACAAGTCCCGCCAAGAAGATTAGAAAAGGTGAGATTTAGATGGGAAAGAACTTAGTGTGGCTGAGACTGAGGAAAGACCACTGACCAAGATAAAATACATGATGGACCTGGGTCATCCAGACCTGTGGTATGTGTCCCTGAATGCCAGGGT
>NW_017325604.1:0-250 GCF_000935625.1 Nanorana parkeri | reverse complement strand
CGGACCCGCACAAGTTCCCTGTAGGCCGCCACTGCCAGCGATTGTTTGTGAAGCGTCTCCAGTTTGCGCAGGCGACACAGCAGAGTCTCAATTTGAGCATTCCGCTCTCTCTTCCTTCTCGCTCCGTGCTTAATCAGCACACCTCGCAAGACACACTTGTGTGCCTCCCACACTGTCAGGGGGTCAGCTTGGTCAGTGGCATTCACTCCGAAGTAAGTCGCCAGGGAAGTCGCCAGGTCCGCGTGTATGT
>NW_017325603.1:0-250 GCF_000935625.1 Nanorana parkeri | reverse complement strand
GTACTATACGTCCCTCTATAACCTTAAGGCCGATTCTGTATTCCAGGGTGAACGTCCTCTCCCGGAAATCATAAACGAGTACCTTGAAGACTCCGGAATGCCTCGACTCTCGAATAAGGATATCTCGGTCCTAGATTCTCCCTTAACTTCCGAGGAGCTAGCTCTGGCCATCTCCCGGACCGCCACCGGGAAAGCGCCTGGTCCCGACTGCTTCACCCTGGCCTACTATAAAACATACCAGGATCTCCTA
>NW_017325602.1:0-250 GCF_000935625.1 Nanorana parkeri | reverse complement strand
TGGAATTGTTCTAGATCGATTTCGAGATCCGTTGAATTAACGGGAGACTAAAAGGTATAATTGCAGAAATATGCATTTTGAGTGATCGGTGCCACGCTGGTCTCTTTAGATGTTGCCTGTAAGGGATATATGTATAGCAAACAATACAGACAGCAAGCATCTACACAGCTAAAAAGTAAAACTCAGATGAATTAGCCACATCTGCTGAGAGATGGAAACAATAAAGGGGTGATCACTGTGTAGGGATATT
>NW_017325601.1:0-250 GCF_000935625.1 Nanorana parkeri | reverse complement strand
TGTGTGTGTGTGTGTGTGTGTGTGTGTGTGTGTTTGTTTATGTGTGTGTTTTTGTGTTTTTATATATATATCTATATATATCTATAGATATCTATATAATGTGTGTATTCATTTTTTTTATAAATGATCCATTTATATTATATAACACATGCCTCTAAATAGTTATTCTGACTATGACGATTTGTGTCAGGCACTTTAAAACTGCTGAACTTCTTTCAGTGAGTGACAAAATTACATAATGGGAAGTGGG
>NW_017325600.1:0-250 GCF_000935625.1 Nanorana parkeri | reverse complement strand
TTTTTTTTTTGTAAATGGTGTAATAAAGAATATTTAAATGAAGAATATACAAAAACTATATTGTGGGGACCCCTGACCCCGTGACGGGTGTCTGCTGACCCAGGGGTCGGGTCGGCCCACGCCTTCTATACTGGGTTGTGCCATATATTTCATAGTGTTTTTTGTCCTTACGATGCTCATCCCCCATGGAACTGTTATGTGCCTTAAGTCCCGA
The DNA here is from genome assembly GCF_000935625.1 of Nanorana parkeri. Classification (NCBI taxonomy): domain Eukaryota; kingdom Metazoa; phylum Chordata; class Amphibia; order Anura; family Dicroglossidae; genus Nanorana; species Nanorana parkeri. The sequence continues at coordinate 36 of NW_017325600.1, read as the reverse complement.
CTGCCTACTCTATTGCCTTGAGCCAGTAGTGTTCTT
>NW_017325599.1:0-250 GCF_000935625.1 Nanorana parkeri | reverse complement strand
AGGGATAAATCGCTATCACAACAATCAGAGTCAGAATAGTTTCTTTAACTTTCCCTAGCAATCTGATTTTTTTAATAATCTATCTTGATTGAGCTTTTGCACTTTGTTGCAAAAATGCCGATGATAACCTGTCCGTCTTATATTTTTTAAAGGCCATTTTTCAAATTTCTATGTCTTTTTACCCTAGAATTTAGCCACTCAGAATTAACTTTTGCACATACAGGTGAAACTCGAATAATTAGAATATCGT
>NW_017325598.1:0-250 GCF_000935625.1 Nanorana parkeri | reverse complement strand
CTGAGGTTTTCGTTGAGGTATTCCCGAAGATGTTTAAGCTCCGGCTCAGATAAAGGGTAAACTCTACCGACCGGAATGGGGCTCCCAGGCAACAGATCTATAGGACAATCGTAGACTCTATGAGGGGGCAACCCTTCCGCCTTCTTTTTACAGAAGACTTCAGCGAACTCCTGGTAATGGGGAGGAAGTATGCTAGTACTAACCTGTAGTATGGGAGTGGAAGGGTAGCATGTATTCTTACAGTACTCAG
>NW_017325597.1:0-250 GCF_000935625.1 Nanorana parkeri | reverse complement strand
GCTGCAAAACAGGATAAAAACATACTCACAATAGTGAATCAAGATTAAAGCTTTCAAGCAAAGCCTGGACGGCATCTATAATAGGCTGCACAGTCACCTGTCTCCCAGCACAGGACTTCTTCGTTTACACGTTTCCGGGTCCACACCCCCTTCGTCAGAATGAAGGAGGCGTGGGCGCCCTTCTCTTTTGTTCTTTTCCCATAGTGTTCTTTTCCCATAGTGTTGCAGCTCCCCTGGCTGAAGTGGGGCA
>NW_017325596.1:0-250 GCF_000935625.1 Nanorana parkeri | reverse complement strand
TTGTCCAGTCCATTTTTGGAGTTTTGCGTGGAATATGTCAGGTTTGGCTTTTTTTTTTCTACACTTTGTGTCATACCAATACAAACAGAATAAACATGAGAATGCCTAAATCTTTGCAATTGCAACAATTTTCTGCACGAATGGTTCAGTGTGGGGGTGTGTTAGTATCTCACAGATGTGAGTACACCACACATTTTTGTAAATATTTCATGTCATGTGACCACACAGAAGAAATGACACTTTGCTACAA
>NW_017325595.1:0-250 GCF_000935625.1 Nanorana parkeri | reverse complement strand
GGTAGATCGCGATCGACCTTGTGGGCACCCCTGATCTAGGAACTTGAAAGCTCCAAGTCTTTGATACCATTCACATGCATCTGGCTCAAATGTATTCTTTCTGCCCCCCTCCCTTCTTTGTCTTGTCTTGCGCTGCCTCTTATCCTACTGCATTGGACTGGCTAGCCTTAAAGTGTCACTAAACTCTGGAGTTAAATCTTAAAAATGCGTTCAAGTACCTTAACTACTAACAAAAATGTATCTTATTTGT
>NW_017325594.1:0-250 GCF_000935625.1 Nanorana parkeri | reverse complement strand
GAGGTCAGATAGAAGACTGAAGGGAGGTCGGAGGTCAGATATAATACATGTTTGGGTCGGTTCTCTTTGTTGGGGGGGGATCAGGACGGTTTCGGACTCACGCTTGGTGTTCCAGGCGGACGATGGCCCCGTGACGTACAAACTCCAGAGGGCCCGCAGGGTCTGTAATTAAACAATGGGAGGAGTCAGCAAGAGGTCACATGACCCGGCCCTCGTCCACCAATGGCTGGTCTGTAATTACCATAATCGG
>NW_017325593.1:0-250 GCF_000935625.1 Nanorana parkeri | reverse complement strand
TGATACATGAAAACAATTTAGTATTTGTTTAATAAGCAGTAGAATATAGGTGTGGGGTGTTAACATGCTTGTCTGTAGCAAGGAAAATTAATAGTTGTATGGCCACATATCCAAGTCTGTTTTTGTTTGTTTTTTGGTGCATTACTTACCATGCATTTATCATGTTTTCATTATGCATTGAGCCAAGTTTTTCATGCTTTAGCATGGGTTTTCATGCATCATGCATTTTTGTTGTTTGTGCAGTAATGAA
>NW_017325592.1:0-250 GCF_000935625.1 Nanorana parkeri | reverse complement strand
TAATAGCCACAAAGGATATAAATCCACTTTGTGTGCACCAACTGCCTTGGCAAACTCAATTATCACCTTGTAACCATAGTGGTGGCATCATCACTGTGTTGCACATAGACCATGCACAGAACAGAAGTGTAAGAGGGACTCAGCAGGTCACACCTACTACAGGCTGTCTGCAAAAAGCTACAGGAGGGGGCAGAGACAGGACAAGTCACCCTGCACAAGGGGAGAGAGAGCAGCAGTGACCGGTCTTTAT
>NW_017325591.1:0-250 GCF_000935625.1 Nanorana parkeri | reverse complement strand
CCAGATTTACCACATCCACCGGCCTCCCTCCATCCAGATCTGTACTCACCTCTCCGTAGAATGCTAGTAGGTTGGTTGGACAAGAACGGTCCTTCCTAAATCCATGCTGACTATCATTTATTATACTATTATTATGAACAAAATCCACTAAGTAGTCCTTTATCATTCCCGCTAACAATTTGCATACTATTGATGTTGGACTGACTGGTCTGTAGTTCACAGGTTGGCATCTTGACCCTTTTTTGAATAT
>NW_017325590.1:0-250 GCF_000935625.1 Nanorana parkeri | reverse complement strand
GTGATGGTCTTTATTACTTCGATAAAGCAAAGAGACCCAACAAGAGACAAACATCCGTCACAGTGACAAAGACCGAAACTGCAGGACGCAGGTCCAAACACGCCGGGAAGGGAGGATCCCCATGTGTGCCGCCGACAAAACATCTACAACTTTCTCTACACATCCCACAATGTATCAATATGTATCTGTCAGGGGGGAGATGGGACTGTGCAATGCTCTGCAGATCTCTAGAGGGGTCAGTGATGGAATA
>NW_017325589.1:0-250 GCF_000935625.1 Nanorana parkeri | reverse complement strand
CTTTCCTCCCCGCACCGCTCACTCAGCCTCCTGTGACAGCGCTGTCTCTCACATCGCTGAGTGTTTGTACATAATTGAGGATATGATATGTTAACTATATCCTCAATTATGAATGAATGGGAGTGATCTATATCACCTCCTGTTCATTCATAGTTGTGGTTATAGTAAACATACCATGTCCTCACGTTATCAATGAGCAGGAACACTAGTAGAGGATTCCTGTTCATTGATAACAGGGGACGCAGAAAAA
>NW_017325588.1:0-250 GCF_000935625.1 Nanorana parkeri | reverse complement strand
GAACATTTCAGCAATTGCATTTGACAAAACAAAACATTAGAGAAAAGAACAAAGAAAAATGTCAAATGTTACTTACTCCGTACAGTAAATGATCTGGGTATCCTTATCTGAATTTGTAAAATTTGAAGTAGCTGCAGATAATGTGAAATCTCCTCCAATAATCAGGTCACCTTCTTGATAATATTTAACCTCTTCTTCTATGTCCCCGAACTGGACTTTAAAGATCTGTGCTGAACTCTGAGTCTTCTTT
>NW_017325587.1:0-250 GCF_000935625.1 Nanorana parkeri | reverse complement strand
ACTGAGGGCATCCACTATTGTGTTTCAGTATTGTCCCTTAGGCACAGATATTTCTTTTGATGATATTATGTACTGTAGATATATTTAACTGCTTCAGAACCATCCATTCTGCTTCCTTTGGGGCCCCTAGGTGACATTAGGGGTCTGAAATACCCCTGATGAGAGGACCTGTCACATTATACTTGCCATTGCATAGGGGAGCTTCTTAGCATAGCAATAAATTAGTGATCACAATAAAGTTGATTGGGGG
>NW_017325586.1:0-250 GCF_000935625.1 Nanorana parkeri | reverse complement strand
GGGGGGCAGGGGGGTAATGACTCGCCGCCTGGCTTCCTCATTGGCCATTTTAACAGACAAATCAGGAAGCAGGGCAGCGAGTCATTACACCGCCGCCCGGCTTCCATGCTCCCTCATCACTTGGCAGGCTCTTAGGAGGCTCCGGGTGGTCAATTTGAGCTCCAAGTGGTCAGTACGGGCTCTCAGGAGGTGAGTGCGGGTTCCAGGTGGTCAGTGCGGGCTCCAGGTGGCCAGTGCAGGCGCTCAGGTG
>NW_017325585.1:0-250 GCF_000935625.1 Nanorana parkeri | reverse complement strand
AGACCAGCAACATCACTGCCAATGCAGCCTATTTATATAGTCTCTATATAGTAGAGACCAGCAACATCACCACTGCTAATGCACCCTATTTATATACAAGAGTAGAGACCAGCAGCATCACTGCCAATGCAGCCTTTTTGTTTACTGGAGTAGAGGACAGCAACATCACTGCCAAATGGAGCCTATTAATATATTAGAACATAGACCATCAACATCACTGCCAATGCAGCCTATTTATACACGAGAACAT
>NW_017325584.1:0-250 GCF_000935625.1 Nanorana parkeri | reverse complement strand
GGTTTCGGCCTGACATTTTATTTTTCATTTTGGTTTCGTTTAGGTTTTGAAATGTTCATTTCTGTGCACCTCTAATTTATTTTTTTATTTTTTATCACTTTTTTTCTTTTGTTTATTTTTAATTTTCGTAATTTTTATATAATTTTAATTATTATTTTTTACTTATTTTTAAAAATGTTTATTTTATAATTTTTAATCAATTTTGTATTCATTTTTTTCACTTAACTTTATTGCTATCACACAAGAGCTA
>NW_017325583.1:0-250 GCF_000935625.1 Nanorana parkeri | reverse complement strand
CTCTTCTCTCATGCGGTGCTGCTCCTTGCTCTCCCTCCCTTCTTACTTGCGCCTCCGGTGCTGATTTTTTGGCTGTCCCTCACTTCCCTCCCACCCCTGAAGGTTTGAATTCCTTGCCGAGGTGCAGCCATTGTTCCTCTTCCAGTCTCACATACAGCGACGGCCTCATTTAGAATAGAAGTTTACAACTAGCTCATAAAATAATTTGCAAGTCCCGGCTGAAGATTATGACAGTTTCTGCTACTTAAAC
>NW_017325582.1:0-250 GCF_000935625.1 Nanorana parkeri | reverse complement strand
TTAACGGGGAGTTAGGGTTCAAGCATCACAGCCAAAAGGAAGAAGGGATATTACAGCATATTCCCAGTCTTGATAATAGTACCCTCAATTTGTATTGGTTAGGGATGACAACTGAAATTCAGGAGTGTTGCAGCCTTAGTTAGAATCAATGATGTAATCTCCCAACAGACCACTAGATGGAGCACAAGAGCTAATCCAGAGTTCCCAGTTTATACAGTCACTAAGGTTTAAGCTGCAGTGCAATGAGCAC
>NW_017325581.1:0-250 GCF_000935625.1 Nanorana parkeri | reverse complement strand
GGTCCTCCAGCTGCAGTTGGAGATTGGCAAGGGGAGCAATGGGAACTGATTGGGCCTGTTCCAGCGTCTGAACCCGGGCACTGATCGCCGAGCATGAAGCGGTCACTGCCGTCACCTCCGCCGCTATCGTGCGAACCTCTTGCCTCACCTTGCAGAGGTCCTGCTGGAGGGCCGCCTCCACCCTGGTGACCAAGGCCGCAAAGTCCTCCTTCGTGGGCAGGAACTGTAGCAGGGCTCTGAACTCCTTCGG
>NW_017325580.1:0-250 GCF_000935625.1 Nanorana parkeri | reverse complement strand
CTTAAAAGGCTTACATGTTGTGTGACATGCCAGTGCTGCTTAATGAAAGCCAGGCATTAATTGAAGTATTACTTATATAAATGATATGATGCCAGAATACGATGGCACTGACACTGTCATGAAGAATCATACTGTACTAGGTTTTTTTGCATTACTAAATATTTTCCTAACTGTCAATAGATTGGTTGGCAATCTATTGCCTATTAGCATTGAAAATGGAGAGAATTGATTATAAAACGTTACCTCCCAT
>NW_017325579.1:0-250 GCF_000935625.1 Nanorana parkeri | reverse complement strand
GCAAAGAAAGGGGATCATAGTTGTAATCTGGGTGGACATTCACTACACTAGCTTGAAGGGACATGTCCCCAAAAAACATCAATTTAGTAGAGGTAATGGGGATTTTATTTTAGATGTCTTAGCTAAGACGCTCTCGGAGTGCACAGCAGATTTCCACCTGACTTATCTCACACTGCTGGCCATTTCCTATGAGCGTTTTAACTCCAGTATGGAGTGTCTTGGTTTGCTTTTGGATGATATTCTTGGTGAA
>NW_017325578.1:0-250 GCF_000935625.1 Nanorana parkeri | reverse complement strand
TCGTCTCGGTCCCCGCAGGTCTGGAACACGTCTACCAGTATGCTGCGGATAAGCGAGGCGCGGTCCCCTACGTGTGCACGCTGTGCGAATGCGTCTATAACACGGACGCCATTTTCTTCCACGTGGTCGGCGTTCAGCACAGAAGTCTCTACCTGGTGAGTTACCCCCCCGGCGCCCCCGGGGACTCACACCGGGGATCTGGTGTCCCGCGCGCTCCCAGCGTGATAGTCCCCGGGACTTCCCTAGATAT
>NW_017325577.1:0-250 GCF_000935625.1 Nanorana parkeri | reverse complement strand
TGTTATCAACATCAACTTGATAACACATGTATCACTGCTTATCAAGCTGACGTGGGAGAAAAGTCCCACTCCTATAACAAAGCAGGAACTTTTGTAATCTGAAACTATGCTGTCTATTACAATGTAGAGGGAGTAGGCACACACAGTTTCTGAGGGTTCCTACTATTGGGTTGCATACTAAGCAGCCATACATGGTTTAAAAGATGGCCAGGAATTCCAACATTAAGACATCAGCCTGTCCACAACCCTA
>NW_017325576.1:0-250 GCF_000935625.1 Nanorana parkeri | reverse complement strand
GCCCCTAAAAATAAAGTAAAAAATACAAATATTTAATAAAAAATTAATAAAAATACATATTAAAAAATGTAAAAGTTTATAAAAAATAAAAAAAATTAAAAAAATTAAAATAAAAAAATTTTTGGTATCGGTTTCAGCCTGACATTTTTTTCCATTTCGGTTTTTACATTTCTATTTCGGTGCACCTCTAATATTAATGATGCAACAATTACTGTATACAGGTATTCCTCACTTAACGACCGAGTTCCGT
>NW_017325575.1:0-250 GCF_000935625.1 Nanorana parkeri | reverse complement strand
ATGTTGTATTTATGTATATCATGTATTGGCACGAAGTCCAGTGAGGTTTATTTATTTATTTTATTATCTATTTTTGTAAATTTTGTAGACTAATGGAATGTTTTTAAGCATACTGAGATCATGGAATTGAAATGCTTATTATATTTATATATGACTACCCATTATATTTTGTTGCTAAGTGTAGCTATGTTATCCCACATTCTTGATCTGACACTTTTAAAGCCCCATTATTGTGTTGTTTTATGTATTG
>NW_017325574.1:0-250 GCF_000935625.1 Nanorana parkeri | reverse complement strand
TACTGAACTTGGCCGGTCTGCTGGCTTGATACTGTCAGCGGTGTTTCTGGGATTTCTTCGGCCAATGTCTCGGTGATGGTGTCCACGGCCAGGGCAGAGGAAGACGAGCGGGATCGGCAGCCTGGGCCTTCCTCTTCAGGTCGCAGGGCGACGGCGCCTGCTGGACCTCGGGAGTCGTCGCCTGAATCCGGGGAGCTGAGTGATCCTGGCGGCTCGCCCGCGGTGGAAGATGCTGACAGACGGATGCGGA
>NW_017325573.1:0-250 GCF_000935625.1 Nanorana parkeri | reverse complement strand
TGCTCCATTTTACAAGTAAACATTTAAATTAAAAACAATAAAGGATTTTCAGAGCACCATGGGTAGCTGAAGCAAGAGTACAGCTTGCTTTGCAGCTCTATTTGTCTGACTGATACCTCTTCCTTGATAAGTAGTGAGGCACTTTTCTGATTACTCAGGTACTTGAATGCGTTTTTAAGATTTAAACTATCCAAATAACGAGGCATACGGCAAGCTCAGGGGATCAAAACGGCTCAAAATAAAGTTATTA
>NW_017325572.1:0-250 GCF_000935625.1 Nanorana parkeri | reverse complement strand
GGCTGTCACTACAATGGGATCCGATCACTGAGCTCAGCAAAGTATGGGATGTATCGGTGACAGATCCGCTTCCAGCCGCCTCATCCAACAAGAGCAGCAGCCCATAGCAACCAATCAGATGTCCGTACAGAGCTGGGAGATAATTGCTGAGCGGTTGCTATGAGTTACCACACTTTACCTGATATAAAAGTAACAAATGTAATGAAATGAACAAATCTCTCGGAATTATTATATTAACAAAATGAAATGA
>NW_017325571.1:0-250 GCF_000935625.1 Nanorana parkeri | reverse complement strand
TCTCCGCCCATCATCATCATATCTCCGCCCATCATCATTATTATATCTCATCAATTCCCTGCAGAGAACTCCATGAGACCACGGACTTCCCATCACACAGAACACTCAGATAGGTTGGTATTGTTTTGGAATGTTAGTGTAAAGGATGGGCGGGTTGATGAAGACCGGTCCTTCTCACGTTGGCGGTGATTGGTGAGGGGGGGAAATAACGGTGATACAGGTGAGTGCAGGAAATGAAATCACGCGTGTG
>NW_017325570.1:0-250 GCF_000935625.1 Nanorana parkeri | reverse complement strand
GTACAGATACCGGTGCTTCCGCTGGCATGGAGCCGGCTTCCTGGTCAATCAGGAAGCTGGGCAGCAGCTCGATGCCTCGATGCTGCTTGGCTTGGATGCCAGCTTCCCAGCCAATCAGCAGGGAGTCGGCTTCCTGGGCAATCAGGAAGCCAGGTTGCGAGTAATGCCTGGGAAGGATCATGACTCGCAGCCTGGCTTCCTGATTGCTTGGGAAGCCGGCTCCATGTTCCCCTACAGCACTGCCGGTCAG
>NW_017325569.1:0-250 GCF_000935625.1 Nanorana parkeri | reverse complement strand
TTTGATAAAAAAGAAAGATAAAAAAAATGCTTCAGGAACATATTTTAATAAATAAGATATTTATTTAAAAAAAAAGATATATTAGGTTTCATATGATACTTGACAAACCTATCTTTTAATAAAAATTAAAAACAAGATATCGGACATTTTACAAAGTGTGTGTCCGTCCTATTAGGATATTTAATAACGAAAAACAAGATATCAAACATATTAAATAAAGATATTTAATAAAAGGGTAAAAACACAGAAA
>NW_017325568.1:0-250 GCF_000935625.1 Nanorana parkeri | reverse complement strand
GCTCTGCTATATAGCAATACTTCAACAATACTCTGCTATATAGCAATACTTCAACAGAAATTTAAACACTTCATCCACATCTTCCACTTTATCTGTTAACTCTCTTATCCCTCTTCCCCTGCCTGTTCTTTCTCACATGGGGTTCATTTTGAGACCATGGATCCCATTGCGGTGGACCGTTATACGTCGGCTTAGGTGGATCTGGCCAGTTTTCTATCTCCACAAATGGTAGTTCAATGTGGGACAGAAA
>NW_017325567.1:0-250 GCF_000935625.1 Nanorana parkeri | reverse complement strand
CACGTTTAACACGGGATCCGTGTTTGATAAGAACTCCCCTACTGTAAGCTTTGTGTGCCTCCCACAGAATCATGGGGGTACAATCTGGGGTGGCATTGGTGGAAAATAGGATTGTAGTTCAGAGCGCACCGATTGGGATATAGAGTAATTTTGCAAGAGCGATTCATTTAGGCGCCATGTCCAGGGGGGGAGGTGGTGACTGCGATAAATCTATGTCCAGTGAAATCGCTGCATGGTCAGAGAGGGAGAT
>NW_017325566.1:0-250 GCF_000935625.1 Nanorana parkeri | reverse complement strand
CATGTGCACCAGCAAAAAAATTGTTTAGTTTCGTTTCGATTCCGAATTTGCATATTTTGTTTTTCGGATTCGGGCGAAATTCGTTAGCAGTAGTCCGGTCGAAAGTGTTTCGTTTTCGTTTCGTTCGTGGCAGCAAAGTGACATTTGAGGGGGCAGAATATGGAAATGCCTGAATAGCATTCGGAAACTCATGAATAGCATTGGGGAGTTCCCGAATGCTATGTAGCATGACAGCTGAGAATGTCAAATG
>NW_017325565.1:0-250 GCF_000935625.1 Nanorana parkeri | reverse complement strand
ACTCGCCCCCTCGCAATTGGCGAGTGAAAATTGTGTGGGGGTGAGTGGAAATTCAGGGGGGGAACGGCTGCCGCTTCTACAGCGGCGATACTGAGCGGCCGAGGAAAATAATCCATCCGTCCTCCTCCTGCCACCCCCCTTCACTTACCTCTCTCCTCACTGCTCCTTCCTCCGGCCGGCGAGTCTGTTTCCTCACCGGGCGCGGATGCAGAGAGCAGAGCGGCAGGGTTAACAGTAACCCTGCCGCTCC
>NW_017325564.1:0-250 GCF_000935625.1 Nanorana parkeri | reverse complement strand
TGTTGCTATCTTCCAGCCAGGATCAGAAAACCCAGCAGAGCAAAAAATGTTGTTTTTTCAAAAATAAAAAAATGTTTTGTTTTTTTATTTGAATTTTGCGCCAAAAAACGGCCCCGTCTGAATCACACACGTGCAGAAGGATTGCGAAGCCACGACTGCTCATACTGTCTTGCCCTTACCTCGCTGGAGCAGCTACAGAGGGGACAGATACACAGGAGACCAGCCCAGGTAGGCAACCATCGCTAGGGCT
>NW_017325563.1:0-250 GCF_000935625.1 Nanorana parkeri | reverse complement strand
CCTCCACCGTGGCATTGGCTTACACTGCCACAATATGTATAATGTAAAAGTGTGATGTTATGACAGCTGCTTAAAATACTAACACGATTATTAAGTAACAGAATGTGGTGAAGGCATCATTATCCTGTTTAAAGTTATGCTAACTGAAAATTTATTTTGATCATGTTTATGTCTATGTTTTATCAAGGATGTTAATAGACCGTTTCCTTATTAACCTCCCTGGCGGCATGATTATGTCAGGAATTTTGTA
>NW_017325562.1:0-250 GCF_000935625.1 Nanorana parkeri | reverse complement strand
TTCTTTGCAAAGTGAATTGGTGTACCTGCTCTATTACAGGGGTATCCAAACCTGGGCACACCAGCTGCTGTGGCACTACAAGTCCCATGAGGCTTTGCAAGATTACAGCTGCAGGCATGACTCCCAGAGGCATGCTGGGATTTGTAGTTTTACCACAGTTGTAGGGTCAAGGTTAGGCTACCCCTGCTCCTTTTAGTAAACAACCCCAGTGAGTGTCATTGTATTTAGTAATGGCAGGAGAGGTGAAAGC
>NW_017325561.1:0-250 GCF_000935625.1 Nanorana parkeri | reverse complement strand
TGTAAAACGCCCAGGTGTGAACCAGGCCTAAATGTCAACAAGCTACACCCTTAGCCTGCTTGTGGTTATTGATCCTTTGCATAATTTTGTTCATTCAAAACACTTGGAATTCATGGACAAAGGTTTATTTGACTGTGCAGTTTAGTGTTCTTTTCTTTAAACAAATGGCAACCACTAGGCACAGCCGTGTGTAGCTGTCACTATTTGCATTGTGCTCCAGATCCGGCAGGCTGGAGAGATCCAGGGCCGT
>NW_017325560.1:0-250 GCF_000935625.1 Nanorana parkeri | reverse complement strand
GTATATATACACACACGCTACATTTTAACACTTTACACACATTTGCTCCTTTCTATACGTCATATTTGCTTATCTGCTATTTCTGTCAGGTGTAATATTTTATGCCCTGCAAACTACTGAGCACGGCAATATTTACTACACAAACTACACAATATACAATAATACACAACAGAGGATTAGATAGTGAGCTCACTCCACTCACTCAACATAGTCGACATAGTAGACATAGTAAAAGTAGTAAATCAAGCAA
>NW_017325559.1:0-250 GCF_000935625.1 Nanorana parkeri | reverse complement strand
GGGGGTCAGAGAGAGGGACGCAGGGGGTCAGAGACGCAGTGATAGGGATGCAGACTCACGTTGTGGGGGAAGGGGGTGAAGTGCTGGTGCGTGTGCTGGTGCGTGTGCTGATGGTTGTGCTGGTGGAACTGGTACATGGGTCTGACTGCAGCACCGAGCTCGGCTGTGGCCCCCGGAGCCGCCAGGAACCGGGAACTCATCTCCTGTCCAATCAGATTATGTTCTGCCGAAAGTAAAAGAGAGTTACCCA
>NW_017325558.1:0-250 GCF_000935625.1 Nanorana parkeri | reverse complement strand
GTCGCCCACTCTCACCCCCCCTCCTCTCAGTGTCCGTCGTTTTCTCTCACTCTTCCACCCCCCCCTTCTCTGAGGGGAGGAGGGGGGGGGAAAGAGTGAGACACAGACTGACCATTCCGCAGAGGAGGGAGGGAAGCATGAGAGAAAGAGACAGAGCGACGCTAAGAAGCTGTCAGCGGCAGTCAATCTATCTCTCTCTCTCCCCCCCAGTCTCTGTCACAACCCCCACCATTCCTGGGGCCTCTGTCTG
>NW_017325557.1:0-250 GCF_000935625.1 Nanorana parkeri | reverse complement strand
GCATTCCATCTGGACCTGGGCTACAATGGAGAGAAAGAAAACACAACCCGTTTGGTACCTGCGGTTTGGGAAAATTTTAAAAGGATAATCAATAATGAGTTTTATCACAATTAAGAAGCTTGTGGTAGTAGAACCCCCAAGCTCAGTGACCTCATTGATTAAAGCATCAGCTGTGCAAAACTCATCCAGCAAGTATGAGATCAGACATATTTAGTAGGGATGCATCGATACCGTTTTTTTGGTATCGAGT
>NW_017325556.1:0-250 GCF_000935625.1 Nanorana parkeri | reverse complement strand
GATGCCGGAAGTCCCATTAAGGAAGCTGGGTGGCGTGTAATAATCCGCCGCCCGGCTTCCTGATTAGCCAAGAAGCCAGGTGGCATGTAATGGATTCCAGTGACGTGCAGTACCTCTTGCTCGGGGTGAGCCGTTCCCCAGCCCCGCACCCATCGGCTGAAGCTCGGCCTCACCGGAGGAAGCTCTGCCTCCTGTGGGCCGAAGCCCCACCCAAACCCGTCCCCAAGCTAGTGTAAAGGAGGAAGGGAGG
>NW_017325555.1:0-250 GCF_000935625.1 Nanorana parkeri | reverse complement strand
TAGATATCAAACTATGCTGATTCCACTGGGATTTCGTTCCCCCTTTGCCCTAAGATCAGGGCTGCAACACCCGATAACAATCACTATACTTTGCAGTTTCCCCGTCTTTTTGCGTCTCACATCTATGTGGTTTGTCTCCGCCCCAATTTGGGGTGGGACGGCATCACATGACGTTCGGAGGTGAGCACATAAAATGACCGCATTTGCGATCAGCTGTACTCGCGTCTGGGAGAAAAACAGCAACACACTA